>NW_006282183.1:514936-517727 GCF_000327345.1 Myotis davidii | reverse complement strand
GGGGGGGGGGGGGGGGGGGTGGCGGGAAGAACATGGTGGTTGTCTACAGCTCTAATTTAAGAATGTGAAATGTGGCCACTATCAAATCACATTGGCTCAGAATTTCCTTCTGTCCACTTGATGCCTGTTCTCTTGGAAAAAAAACAAAACAAAACAAAAAACAAACTTCTCTGGCGGGCAATGTTAGTCAAGATGGAAAATGTTCAAACTTTATAACTTAAAAAGCAAGAAAAATATATCTATGTCTCCAACTTGGGTGAGGTAATTTGAAAGTTCTTCATGAACTTATAAAAAGACATAAGCTTCCATTTTCTTTAGCAACTGAAATGAATCCATTACACTAAAATGGCTCTTAGTAGCAAGAACAACTAATGATTTGCATTATAAGCTAATAAAATAGGGGGTTAGGCATATCTCTACAATAACCCTTTTTTTATTCACTTTTATAGAATTCTCTCCCATTCCTACTTAACTGAACTTGGAAGACTGTTCACCATTCAATATTGTTTAAATTACTAGGCACAAATCTGTCATCTGGTTTTTAAATATTTTTCCCCTTTGGTAATGTAGATGAGTAATATAATCTCCATTCTCTAAGACTATGCTAATGTAATGATGGTATAATTTTGAAAAAAAATAGTTTTTTTACATCTCACATCTAGAAACCTCCTGACATATTAGAAAATATAATATTCTTCTGAAAATACACTTTGTTAGTCTTCCTGAACACTCACCCTTCAGTGAATTGTACTTTTCTGTTCAAAGAGAGCTGCAAAGCCTTTCCCACGAGCAAATACCCTGGAGAAGACTTTATTTGAAGTCAGTCTACATTTCATGGCAACGACTAGTAAAAGGTGTGACCTTATCAACAATAATGATAGTCCATTCCAGGTCCCAAAGCCACTTCCAGTGTAAGAGTATGAGAAAATGGCCTATCCTGCCAACAAAGAGAACCCAGGATGCCTTGTTCCACACTTACAATTATTTCATGTTATACTCCTAGGTTTTTTACATCCTCAAGGAAAGAACACTAACATTAGACGGAGATGTATTGTGCTTTTGCAATGTCCCTGTATGCCAGATACCTGCATGTTTCAATCTGAGGTAGGAAGGAACTTTTTTAAATACAATTTCACATTTCTCTGAAAGTTGAGCACCTAAATCTTAGCAAGTGAGCAATAATTTCTCTCCTAAAGCAATTGTGAAGAGCCAGAACTTTGTTCCAGGGACAAGAAGTAATAATCCTCCAGATTTCATTAAAAGCTCTTGATTTTTTTTTCCTTGCTACTATCTGATAAGGGACACCTTTCCTGATATTTTGCTCCCTGTTAGTCATGCGAATCCTATTTTTGTTTGTGGCTGTTTTCAAAACTGGAACTGTCAAGTAACGCGCTTACAAGTTACTTTCCAAGGAAACTGCTTGTTTCCTTGTATATAGTGGAGAATTTAGAAACAGGCTGATTGGTGGACTCGCCTGTTGCCACTAAAGTTTTCCTGGTACCTTTTGATGCTACCTTTTGATTAATTCGCTCCTCTCCTTGTCTTCTGGCAGCTAAATGGGAATATTGGAGAGCTGCCAGGAGGAGGTAGCCAACCTGCTTGCCCCTGGTTGTGCCTGCCAGCTTTTTAATAACAGGAGTCGGGTCAAGTAAGTGAAATCACAAACTGAGGAGAGCATTCTGAAAATGCAAAGGCAGTTAATGTCCTTCCCAGCCTCAGATGGCTGGCAGCCCTTGGCAGAGTCATCTGTGCTCTGTGGCACCTGACCCTTCCTCGGTGGCTGCTATCTGTGTATTCACTAGAAGCGTATTTACAGAATCTCTCCATTAGCAAAGATGCCTTGTGTGTGATTACCCAATTGTCATGGTCACACGAAGGTTCTGATACAGTTCCAGTCACGGATGAAAAACTGCACTGAACTGCACACAGGATTGACTTCAAGCAGGGATCGTCCATCAAACAGGTCAGGACTTCCTCCTGGTGGGTCTCAGAGATTGTCACAGTCTCGCTCCCCCCTCTTCCCTAACCCCAAGACCACCCCCCTCCCCCAAAGTCTTAAGAATTCTTAATAAAGTTAAGAATAATTAGCTTTAAGAATTAGCCAGAGATGAGTCTCTTTAAAATAGACCCCACCTCAGAAAATATAGGAGAGCACTGCTTGCTTAAACTACTTAGCATTGCTCCCATTTATACAGTATTCAGTGTCGGCAAAGGACTTTCTCCTCATTCAAAATGTTCTGGTTGCAAAAGCAGACAGAGGTAGATTAGGGGCTGGCTTTCCTTCATTCTTATGGAATAAATTTAAAAAAAAAAACCACTTATGTTTTTCCTCCCTGACAAGTGATAATGCGAGTACTCTCCATTCAAAAGTTTATTGGAAAGTTTAAAAAGTGGTGTCCCCATCTTCCCCCCTCAAATAAAGGGCATCGAGATCTTCCTGCCAGAAAATTCCTCTTGTGTGCATCCTATGTGGACTCTCACTTCACGGAGCCGTAATTGAGGGAACCGAATTAAACTCAGTGGGAGCAAATAAGTGGTCGTGAATCAAATGGAAAAACAAAAACTAAAACTATAATCCAGCGTCGTTGTCCTGTGTCTCCCAAATGAGATGTCAGAGGACATAAAACTGACAAAGTCGCACCAGATAAGAAGGCGGCAACCTCAACAGGGACCAAGAAACACAACTAAGGTGAACTGACTTGATAGTAACCGCGGCGACCCTTGGGGACCGCGCGGGGTTAAAAGCCCCGACAACTGCTGAGATCTGGGGGCCCGGGAAGGCCGGCCCTGC
>NW_006282183.1:513514-514761 GCF_000327345.1 Myotis davidii | reverse complement strand
GAAGCTCGGCCGGACCGGCACCTGAGCGCCTGCCCTGTCTGGGATTTGGGGGCGCCGAGAGCTTGGGCGCCCCTCGCAGTTGAGAGCCATCTCAGCGCAGTTCTTCCCAGGCGGCCCGGATCCTTCCCCCGGCGAAGATGCTCCGGGCTGCACCGTGCACCGTGCACCGGGCGCGGGCGGGAGGACTGGGAGGAAACGGACAGGAAAAAAAAATCTCATCACCACCAAAACCGTTTGTAAGAAGTCCTGAGGTTTTACTTCTGCAGATTTTACTTTAAAAGCTGGAAAAAAAAATTCCACTGCTTTTAATTGAAGTAAACAAAGTGCAACAAATCCTAACTCAAATATGATTGCAGTGAGATTAGGGTCTAATTGCTTAGGGTTCAGGTGGAATCTGCGGGCTAAATCCTACAGGGCCAATCTGAATTTCACAATCGCTCTGTCAAAAGGAGAGCGATGAGAGCCCACACGCTTACTAACAAGTCATTTTTAACAGTTACAAGCTCCGCACAAAGACCACACAGGGCGTCTAAGAGATGCAAATCTAATCCCTGGTCATTCTCCTGGCCTTCCACAAAGATGTGCTAAACCCTAATAGAAAAGAAATCGGTTCTCTGTCACCAGTCCCTGGCAAAATCTATTAGAGAATGGACAGAGCCGCATCTACAGCAGTGGCCGCAAAGGTTAAGGACAAGTACAAATAAGAGAGGCCCAGTTTTGTTTTCCGTGTGAAATATCGGGAGAAACTAACCCCAAATGAGTGACAGGATTCGATGCGTGGCTTCGCATTCATTTGAATGCTAGAAAAAAATACACGCGCGCGCGCGCGCACTCACACACACACACACACACACACACACACTCAGACTTGGAAGATCTCCCTTTCTAAATTTGGGAGAGATGAAACAAATTCCCTCAAAAGTTGAAAATCTGTGCCTCCGAAATTATCGAAGACTATTAAAGAGGGAGGGAGGGAGGGAGGGACGGCCGGGGAAACATCAATGATGACAGAGAATCAGTGATTGGCTCCTTCCTGCATGGCCTCCCTCCCGGCCGGGGCCTTGGGGAGGCCTCTGGGATGTGCCTTTCGGTGGTTCCCCACCAGACGAGGTCCTCGCTAACACCGCGTCGGGCCGGGGCATCCAAAGGGTTAACGTGTTGCAGATAAAACATATCAACCGTGTGTGCGCGAGACCCTGAGAGCGGGGAGCTCCTGGGGATCCGGGGCCCTCGGAGAAGCCCCCGCC
>NW_006282183.1:502647-513438 GCF_000327345.1 Myotis davidii | reverse complement strand
GCAGCAGAGCCGCTGCCTTTTCCCCAGGCGCTGGGCCTCCCTCCACGTGGCACCTCCTCCGGGCCGCGCCGGCTGGAACGAAAGGGGGCGCTGTACACCCACCAGGGTCTCAAAAGACTCAGAGGCTCTCCTGTTTCTAAAGGCTCCTCTTCAGGGGCAGAGAGGAGGGGGTAAGGCATTTGTGCGAAAGAAAGGATTTTTGTGTTTCCACGGAAGTTTCCAGAAACCATCATTTCTTCTCCCGGTAGCTTCACCCTCTGCACTCCAGGTTCCCCCTAACTTGTTGCTCCCCAGGGTGCAGAGCTCGGAGCTGGCCAGGCTGGAGGAGCGGGCTGGAGCCCCGCAGGCCAACCCCGCCCCTGGCCCTCAGCTCCCTGGCCCTTTCGCTGCTCTGGCACAAAGTGCCTATTCTTAAATTGTGGCCGTAGGGACGGAGGGAGTTGCTAGATTTGTCTCTCTGCTCAGAGACCAACCACAATACACGCCTCTGCTTCCTCCCCATCCCGGTCTATGCCTGACCAGGCCAGGCCCAGGCCTCAGGTCGGGGCTGGTTCACTCCTCCCTGTCGACAGACATGAATTGAATGTCTCTGTGCAGTGGCTTCTCTTTGCTTCCCTCATTTTTCTCGCTAGTCCTCGGGGAGGGTGACCCTGGGGGCCTCTGGCTTTCTTACCCCGCAACCGGCCCCCCGCATGGGCTTACTGGCTTTCATTCTTCAGGGTTTCACTCATCGATTTTATCTGCTTTTCCTCGTTCTGAAAACGATACGGAAAACGATATCGTTTTCCTCGTTAGGAAAACGATACGGAATTGCCTGTGAAGTAAGACTGCGCCCTGAGGCTGGAACTGGACAAGAAAACAAGTGAAACGTGGGCATCGAAATGTGGAAATAGGAAATGAGGAGAATGAGGAAAAGAATGAAAAGTAGATAATACAGTCAAGTCAGGTTATAAATACAAGGATATGATGCTCTTACTGGTGACCTTTTAGACCCTAATGAGGGCCTCCGGTATCTGCCACCGGAGGCTCCCTGAGCAGGAAGGCGGGGGCTTCCTCTCGCTGCCTGGGGTTGCTCCCGATGAGGCAACAGTCCTGAGCCTTATGCATCCTTGGTTCCTAGGGAGGTCCAGAGGGTGGGAAGGAGTCAGCACAAATCAACCACCACTCCTAGAAATGGTCATGTGCGTAGTCATCGCACTGGTATGGGGTGGTCAGGTGGCTGAAACTTCCTGCCTTGAGAGCCTGCTCAGGCTGCTCTGGGGCACATTCCTGTGCCCCCCTCTGCCTACCCAGCCCAGCCAAGCCCTGTCCTCAGGTGGGTGAGCTAGCTAGCTCCCCTTCACCCTTGCAGGTTGGGTCCTACCGGTCCCAGCCTCATCCTCACTCCCGTCCGTGCTGGTATTCTGTCCTCCCCGAGCAGAAAACAGGGGCCTGGAGGCTCTCTGCTGTGAGAGGCCTGACCTGTCATCCTTGGTTAGAATGAATTAGGGTCAGGACCACTCTTGTTTATCCAGAGATAGATTCTAGAAAGGGGAAAAATCTAGAGAGTTTACAGCTGGAGAGAGAGAGAGAGAGAGAGAGAGAAAGAGAGAGAGAGAGAGAGGGAGAGGTGTCTTTAGACCTTTGTGGTCTCCGTAATTTGACATCTGTTTAAAAGAACCGGGGCTTTTATGACAAAGTTTGCAGATAATTGAGCAAACCAGCAGGACTTGTGCAGACCCCACTCCCTCCCACAGGCCCCTCCATCTGTTGGGTCGCCTGAGATCCTCCCAGGGGCAAAAATGCTTTGTAAGAATGTCTAAAACACAGCGCCTGCCCAAGAGGGGCCAACTGGAAATTAATAAATTATCCCCTTTCACAATAAAAATGGAATTGTATTTAGCACACACTATTACTAGTCTGAGTTCCAGATAACTAGAAAGTTCTCCTTGGATGTTGGTATCTGAGCAGAGACAATAACCTTTACCTCAGGAAAACTCATCAGGGAAATAGCCATTCGTCCATTTGATGTTGTTTGTTTTCAAAGAACTATTGTGTTTTAAGATTGTTTAAAAAACTCCTTCAAGTTACGGTTTGAGTGCCCTTGGGAACCCAGTGAACTAATATCTATGTATTCTGGGGTAGAAATTCACAGGAAATTTCTGCTCATCTGCGCACCAGGCGTCTTGGTCTCCAGAAGGAGCTGGGGGGCCACTAGGCAGGCGACCCGGGAGCCGAGTGGTTCCGGATGTGGAACCGGATGAAGAAACCGCCCGCTGGCCAGGCAAGAGGTGCAGGGGAGGCTGCGGGGAGCAGATTGAGAGGCCGCGCTGAGTGTTGGAGGCAAGGCCCGGGGAGGGGGGCCTTGGGCCGAGTTTGGAGGGAGCGCGAGCGCGGTGGGGAGCGCGGAGTCCGCGGTCAGTTCGGTCCCAGACAGCTGCTTCTCCAGGTCCTGGGAACCAAAACTTTCTACGAAGAAAAACCAGAAAAATAGCCGCAGGCTTTCAGTGCCCACACTTCCAGCTGAGACCTCTGACAACCAATGGAAACCGTGGGGCTGCCAGGAGCCCCCAGGTCTTGGGCGATGCCACTGGGAGGCCGCGGGGCCGCCCAGGCTTGGGTCGCAGCTCCGAGCCCCGGCCCCGCCACACCCAAGCCCGGCTTGGCGGCTCCCAGCGAGAACTGTAGCCTCGGACAACTTCTTCTGGCGGCCCTTACTTTAGAAAGAAGTTTGAATTTTCCGTCAAATCTTGTACCTGTGTAGTCTACTCTGAATGACTCTTAACCAGCGCCGAGAAGCACAAACGTGGTTTCTCTCACCATTTTTGTCGGTCCCTCCCACCCCCACCCCTCCAACCGTCGAGTTGAGATTTTCTAAGCAATTAAGTTATATATTCAACAGGAATATCCGCTTCAAAATACAACGGGACAGAAGATTGATGCATAGGGTCTGCGGCTTGAAGAAATATTTAGAGCTTGCCTGCAGATTCTGTCACCCATCATCTGCTCAGAAAGCACTCGGTATCTTTCAGCGTGTCCGGCTCTTATGATTGCAAATGGCCCTGTTTTCAAATGGAAATAAGACTTGCAAACTGATTATGTGTATTGAATTGGAATCACTCCCCAGATCCTCTTGTTTAAAATGTATTGAAAAAAGGATGATGGCTGCAGACCTCAGTAACCAGCTCCCTCTCTTCTCAGGGAGGTTGATCTATTTTGAAACTTTTTGCTATTTGGGCCTGTTTCAGCTGGATAATTACGTGGCCATTGTATTACTGGCCTGAGGCAAATATGTGGCACACACACTGCCTCCCAGCAGGCTCCCCTGCCCTCCCCACTAGCGTCACTCCAGAAACGTCATGCACACCACACATTCTACCACTGCTACCCCAACACTTCCACCCAAAGACCAGCTAGAACCAGCAAGACAGCTATGTTAAAAAGCACCAGCAGAATCCCACACACTTTCCCAGGCACAGTTGTCCCTCCCTCCTCCCCTCGCCTCCTTTCCAGGCCCTTCTCCTTCCCTCTCTTGTCTTACCAATGGGCAGAAGCATAAACACAAACTCCCAGTTTTCATAGACACCCAACCAACAAAATCTAAGTATTCAGCCATGTCAAAATTTTTCAACAACTAATTCTGTGTGGGTGTGGCGCTGTAGTTGTTGGAAAGCAGTTCATACAGGAAGGTGAATGTCAACTGTTAGGGATGCAAGGAAGTCCTTGTATGTTATCACATCTCTTTGCCTCCATCTAGTGCTAGATTATGGCTGTGGGTGGGTTGACTTTTTGTTCAATATTTTCAGAGGGTCTCCTGTTTAATTTCTGTATGAAGCCCTTGTGATGTGCAGACAGATATCTGAGCTTTACCTGCTGTGTGAGTTGCGGGTATGATGGATTGCAGCACTTCCAAAGCTTACCACACCTAGGCTTCAGCCTCAGCAGTCCTGCCAGGGAGCAGTAATCAACTTTTCAGTGACTATCACAGGTTGGTGAGTAGTAATGAACTAGCTACAACTTCTGGCCTTGGCTAAAGGGGGTGGTGTGCTCTGTGCACACTTGTGCTGCAAAGGTTGCAATTCTTTCTGAAGCACACTCAGAAGGGAAGGATGAAGCCCTCCTGCCCAACTCACTCCTCCTCCCTTCGTTCCCACCCTTGCAGACCTCCAGGCCTGGTGGAGTGGCCTGGTGGGGAGAGGTTTAATCCTCCGAGGCTTCAGCGTCTCCTCTGAAAGAGCCTGCCCCTCCAAGTCAGTTTAGAAACCTGGTGTTTTGGGGGGTGCCTGCAGGGACCCTAACTGGCTGGGTTCGCTCCCTATACAGGCATAGCCAGATGTGTTAAAACACCGACTTGGTCTCCTAAATTAGAACAGAGCCAGCAGCTAGCTTAGGGGCACTACCTCTCTCTCCATCCTCTTCATGTCATTACGGTAATTCCCGGGTTTACATCTGAGCGCATGCACTCAGCCCTGTGTGTTCTGGAGAGATCAGGTAAATCGGTGGCACTTGGACCAAATAAACCCTTGTTTTCCTAGAGCTGTGGACACCTTCATGGAGCAGCATTGGGAGGGAGAGTGCTAGGCAATGCCGAAGCCCTGCCATTCTCTGATTTCCCCCAAGAAAGACTACAGGGCTTCTCAACTGGGGAAGGTTATTCAATGACTCTTTTCATGTGGCCTGAGATCTTTTATTTTGTAGAAAAGACACTATCAACAATCACCCAAATCCCTAGAAATGCAATGTTTAACACTGCACCAACAGCCTGGTATTACTGACAATTCTATCTAGCAAAGACAGGGTTCCCGGAAATGCATGAAATACTTTTCCTTGTCGGACTACACTCAGACCTGCCCTCTTATTTCCACTGCTCCCTGAATGGAGGGTGGGAGTGGGGGCGGGGAGCGTTTGCTACTAACAAGGGTCAGAAACACTTCCATTGTTTTTGTTAACTGGCAATAGTAACAAACAACTTATATTAATGATTTTTATTAGTGGATGATCTAGGTGCGACAAATGAAAGCAATTTTTGTTATAGATTGCTTCAAGAAGTCTCATCTACAGCTGTGTGTCTCAGGCAACAAGTTCATTTTCTTTAATAATCAATTTTAATATTTTCCCATAATGTAATTAGTTCTCATTTCACGTGAGGCTAAATTAATGGTCCAATTCAAAGTTGGCAAAACTAAAGAAAGTTTTTGTTTACTTAGTGTGTTTTTTTTCAGGGAAACTCAGTTTCACATGACACTTTAATTGATGAATGTGTTCAACTTTCTTGCATGTAACAAGTTCTCTATGATCCCCTACTAAGAGAATCCTATGTTAAAATTTTTCTTTTTAAGTCTATTATAAAATAGACATATAAGATGTATGTGTGCATGTACTCCTATGATACATACACAGGCAGGTGTCTGTATGCAAGCACTTATACTTACATACAGAGTGGGCAGAATCAGATGTCACTATTGTGTTGGAGGAAAGGGTCGTCTTTAGCAAGGCCTATTGCTGCAATTTTTAAAATATGTATCCCCATTTCAAGCAGAGCACAAATAGTGATTGATTATATTACAGTGCCATTCAAGTAGCTAAAAAGAAATAAAACGGGAAAATGGATTTGAACCTTATGCTTCCCAAAACTGTTACAATTCATAAATAACAAAGACAGGACATGTTTAAGAAGCAGAGGCAAAATGGGAAACATTATCATATGAGGAGCCTGGGGCCATTCCTAGATGCCCTCCAAGTAGGGCATTAGGTCACTATCAGTGGGAAGTGCAGCCAGCCACTTCAGCCATGGCTTTGGGGGCTCCAGCACAGCCTGCTCCTCCTCCGTTCCTCTGAGAATCATCAGGAAAAGTTCAGAAAGACATTTACACCGGGGAGGAGGCATGCGGACCCTGGACCTCCCCTTCAATAAAACAATCTTTACTCCCATCCATACCCAATTCCTCCAGCCCCTAGGGTGAACAAGCTCACTGCAGACGGTGACTCCGAATAAGGACACTCCTTCCAGAAGCTACTGGCCAAAGAGGCGCCAGAAAAAATTCTGAACTCTAAGTTGAGGCAGGAGCCCAAAATGGCCCCACAGAGGGTGGCCTGAAGCTGCAAAAATACAATTGCTCAACCACAAACACACCAACCAAGAAGGTAGGGAGAGCCAGAGGAAGGCGGTGCCCAGGCTCTCCTGGCTGAGCAAGGAAAACATTCAGCCTCATGCCTCTCAGTACTCAAGTCGGTCATTTTCCTTCCATTCTAAAAGAAAGCCGAATTTGAAACAAACAAATCAGCAAACCATGCCTAGGAGCCATTTAATCTCAGATTCACATTTCCCAGCAGGCTTTCTAGTTCTCCACAAATAACATCGCTGCGCACACTGCTCCCCCGCTAACAGTTGGGGGAGTGGGGGGGGGGCGATGTCTGGAGAGAGAAGACATTCGATCAGAATTCACAGCAGCTTCTCACAACTCTCTTGTTTATAGAAAATGAATGGTCTGCCTGCCTTGCTTTTAGTTCAGAAAAGGGGTCAGTTTTTATCAGCACAGTTCACACAGATCCTGGGCTTTTTTTCCTTTATCTTAAATTGACCCGCTTTTAAGATAAAGACATAATAGAGAAAGCATTGACCTTACCTGATCCCTAATGAGTTGGAAGTCAGAACACCCCGCTCTCATTTCCTCTTATCTCGCTTGGGTCGCCTGGGAAGAGACTCGCGCTACCTTTGGTGCCCTCGAGCCCGGAGACAGCCCCTCGCCGGCGCGCACAGGCCGGGGGGCGCGCTGGGAGAGCGTCGCGGCCTCTAAAGTCTGAGAATTCCTCTCTGGGTTCAAAATCGCAGACCTCGCCTCCAGACCTAGGCCTCGCTCAGCCCCGGGAGGATTTACAATCCCTTCGAAGGCTCCCGAGCAGGTCGTCCTCTTTGAAAGGCCAATCCCTAAGCCGTGGGAAGAAGAGCTGCCTCCAGCGGCTCTTGGACTGGAGCGCGCGGGCCTCCCCGCCTCCAGGAGTCCGTGTCCTGAGCGCTTCCCGCGGCATGGGCTGTGGCCTGGCTCTGACTGCACTCGGGGGAATCTTAAGCCGGCTACTTCCCCCCGGGCCAGTCCCCTCCCAGAGCCGCTGCGGGCCGCTGAGGCATCCCCGTCCCCTCACCCGCTTCCTGGCCTCGAGGACTCGGCTGTACCTGCTCTGGCCCCGGTTGAGGGCGGCCGCAGCCCAGGCTCTCTTCTACCGGCTCAGAGCGTCTGTGCCCCGCTCTTCTGGCTTCCCCGGAACCCGGCTCGGTCCCCAGCCCCGGGCCCTGCCAGCGGAGAGGGCTGCTGTCCTGCCTCTCGGACTAGCAGATCCGGGTTCCCAGGCTGGAGCGGGGGTGGGAAGCCACTCCGGGATGCTCAACATCAAACAAGCCAAGCCTGGGGCTTCAGGCCCCGAGCCACTAGAGCCTCTCTCCAGGGCTCTCGAGGAAGTCCTCTTGTTCACAGGGCAGGGTGGGGGTGGGGGAGAGGAGGAAAGGGGGAATGCTGTCTGCAAAATCCCCCCACTCTCCCAAGCGTCAGGGCCTAGGGTGCTTGGGGGGGGGGGCGGAGGGGGGCGCTCAGCAGCGTCGCCTGGATCTCGAGGCGAATTGCGCCACCGCCACGTTGGGGAAGCCTTGGGCTCTTCCAGGCATGTCAGCGCCAGGAGCGTCCTCAGGAGGCTGATGCGTCCGTCGGGGGAGGCCAGAACTGACCCAGGCCAGAGGCACTGGAGTCCTAGAGGAGGTCCCCTCCAGGCCTTTGCAGGGGCTGATGTAGGGGGCAGGGGGTGTTTCCATGTTGCGTTTTTTGGCTACACTGAGCTTGCACCTACTTCCCTATCAAGACGCTTCAAATTGCATTCCAATCCTGCTTCCTGCAGCCACAATCTCCTGGCCAGGAGTGGGAGCTGGTGGACCCAAGGCCCTATTGTCTGCATCCCATCCACAGACCCATTGAATTTACCCTTTCCCGGGACAAATGAACAGACTTCAAACTAAATTGGCTTTCCAGCCAAACGGATGAAGAATGCATTCGATAGAAACTCCATCCACTGCTGAGAGTGCCACAGCCCATTAAAATTGTGACTGTCAGAAACCTGCTCTCGGCTAGCATAGGGCGGGGATGGCAGCGGCTCTGGCCATTGGCCGGGCACTGCCCATCTTGTCCCCCACCAGGCTTGTTGCTGAGCACTGGCCATGTTGATCAGAAACTCCCACACCCACGGAATTGGGACCTTAGGTGCCAAACATCTCCCGGCCCTGAGCTGGGCGGCTTGACCACTTACACACCCTGTCCAGGAACACTGCTGCCCCTCCCAACACACGTGTATAAACATCCGGTCCTGGATGTTTGCTTGTTTTCCAAAAGGTGAGACCTGCTGAAATTTCTCCCAACTAGCACACTCCCTAGACCCAACCGATCATCCTTTCTAAACCCCCAAGTCTTTTCAGGATATGGAAGCAGTTCTCAAGCAGCCAGAATTCAAGGGGAGGAAGCCCATCCTGGTCCCAGTCCCAAGGCACCACAGGAGAGAAGCAGAAGCCCGAGGAAGTTGACCAAGAGGACTGCAGTAACGGGAAAAGGCCTGAGGCCTGAGGACTTCCCTCAAAAGTTCCTGAGGGCTGAGGGTGGAAGTCAAGAAGAGAGTGATGATTCAATGAAGTGAAGAGAGGAATAAATGATGGGGAAGGGAGAGCAAACAGGGAAAAGTTGAAATTCTAGACAAGAAGTGAGTACATGATAAATATAAATCAATCCCCCACAATCAAACACTTCCAGGCCTAGGAAAAAGTGCTAGGAGGGGCATCTGCAGGCGGCCCACTCGCCAGGTTTCCTTGCAGGTTTATCAGGGTTTGATGAGGAAGGTACACCAGCCCATCCTGGTATTATGATTTCTCTCTATACAGAACCACTACATTCTTCTCTCCTCCCCAGGTAACCCCGAGAGTTCCCCAATAGCCACATCTGGGCACCAAAGAAACCAGGAAATAAGAGGAACGAAGAAACATTAAATATTTTTCTTTTTTTTTTTTTTTTTTGCTGGGGGTAGGTTGGTCAGGGAGAGATAGAGAATTGGGAATAAGTGAAAAATAAGATTTAGGAGCCCAGAGATAGAAACCAGTAGAACAAAGAGGAAAACCCAGCTCCCAAAGTCCTGTGGGAAGGGAAGGAGGGTGTGCCTAAGCCAGCAGCCCAGTTGGACACCTCCCAGGGCCAGAACACCTCCGGAGTCCAGGCCGGAGGAGCCTGGAAAAGCAGGGATCCGCGGCCAACCTTGGATGGGGATAGCCATTTCTGAGTAGAAGCGGAACTGGTAACAGACTTTTCCACTTTCGAGAACAACTTCCCACCAAATATTAATTCCAAGGAGACTAGGCTGCCAGTTAGAAATAAAAGATTGATGCAGAAATCTACAGGGGCAACCGGGTCAGTAAAAATAATTGCTCATTCCGGGTAATTGACTTAGCTGTATAAGACCATAGTAAATACTTTCAAAAAACAGAAGCCTGGTTCTGAAAACTAGTCCTTTGGTCTAGTTAGCTTCCTTCCTCCCTTTCCCTCCTGAAGGAAGTAGTTTAGCTCTTCTCCTCTTTATTGCCAAGTCTCAGGACCGCAAAAGTTTTGGTTCTACTCAATTCGGAGGCAGAAGGCCAGGACTCCTTAGCTGGTTCAAGATCCTTTGAGACCCTAAACAATTCAAATCCATTCAGGCCAATGATGACCGCCCCCTCCAACCAAAAATGCCATTTAAAGCCAAATCAAAACCAAACAAAAGGTGGGTTTTTAATCAGAAAAGGAACCTTTTTAATTTGTATAATTTATTAGAAGCTTCTTAGGAACTATATTTAAGTCAGGTATCTACATAAGTTACAACAGAAAAAGACTGACGCTTCAAATACCAAAACTGCCAAATAATATACACAGATTTGTCAGTGCCCATAAAAAAAAAATGATGGGCTGGGGATGGGACCGGGACTGTTTTGTTTAGTTTTGTTTTTTACAATAAAATGTACATAGTACTAAAAACTAGGCATTTAGTCCAACTTTTGACAGCATTTTACAGCTACAGGTTCACATCAAACATGAAGCAGTTTTCGCCAGGGCCAGTGGGCTGAGCCAGGCAGCCGAAGGTTGCGGGAGGGGGCATTTCCTTTGTGTCAGTGACAAGTGGGTTCTGTGGAAGTGTCCTTCCTCTCCCCAGCCCCCATCTCCCCTTCAAAGAAATCTTGGTATTTACAAGTGAGCCCACTATGCTGGCTGGCACAGTGAACCCAGAGTGAAGTTTGTGATCTTTAGAGTCCGGAGCCATGTCAGCATAGAGGATGCCCCGCCCGCGCGTGGGAAACCATTTGAACCACCTAAAAGACACCTGGAAAGTTGTTCTTGTTATGTCCTTCTCTGTTTAAAGGTTCCTTAAAGGATTGGATTCCCCTTGGTTATTTTTATTTTCTTTTTTAAAAAATCCCACAAATTTGAGAGAGAGAGAGAGAGAGAGAGAGAGAGAGAGAGAGAGAAACATCCAGCAGTTTGGTCTTTGTGGTTTTTTCCCTTGGTCTAAACCGGACAGGTTCTTTAGAAAAGCCGAAGCGCTAGGCTAGGAGAGCCGGGTACTTGGTGTGTATGGCGGGCAGGAGAGGAAGCAATGAGGCTGTGTGCTGGGCTAGGCGCGGCCTAGAGTCCTCTCACCAGGTCCGACCATATAGCAAGGTGGAGCAGGACATGGTGCCATAGTCCGAGCCCGAGGAGTTCAGGTGGGACAGGCTGGAGACCTGGCCCTGCAGCGCCGCGGGGCTGGCGTGGTGCG
>NW_006282183.1:501829-502183 GCF_000327345.1 Myotis davidii | reverse complement strand
CGGCGGCTGCTGCTGCGCTTGCTGCTGCTGTGGGCACCCGGCGCCCCCGCCGCCGCCGCCGCTGTCCTGCTGCAGCTGCTGCTGCGCCGCCTTGTCCTTGGCCTGGCGCTTCATCTTGTAGCGGTGGTTCTGGAACCAGATCTTGACCTGCGTGGGTGTCAGGTGGATCATGCTGGCCAGGTGCTCGCGCTCCGGCGCCGACAGGTATTTCTGCTGCTTGAAGCGTCGCTCCAGCTCGTACACTTGCGCCTGGGAGAAGAGCACCCGGCGCTTGCGGCGCGGTGCGCTCGGCAGCGGGGCCATGTTCTTGCTCACGTCCCCCAGTGAGCCCAGGCCGCCCATGCCGCTCATGTT
>NW_006282183.1:500115-501672 GCF_000327345.1 Myotis davidii | reverse complement strand
ATCTCCAGCGCCTGCCCTGGCCGTGCTGTCGAGGGGTTGACTAGAGAGTTCCCGCCTCATCCCCGGTTACCTCCCTCAGCCTCAGTACCCCACCCAAAAAGTACAGTCGTTCCTTTCGTACCCAACCGTGGCCCGAGTCGCGGGGTTAACGGGTCCCCAGCGGGGCGGCGAAGTGGGCCCAGGCCAGGAGGTGGGCTCGACGGCAAGACCCCAACTTTGGGAGTTTAGGAGATCGAGGTATTCAGAAAGCCAGAGCCCCCGGACGCTCTGCGTCTTGGCCGCGCTCTCCTGTCAGCCCCAGTGCTGGCACTTGCTCGGACCATTTAGATGCCGCTCTGGAGCCGCGCGCCCTCCCACTACGCCGCCAGCGGAGCGCCGAGGCCGCCGCCCTCCATGCCCACTTTCTTGTAGCTTTCCTCCAGGGGACTCAAGATGTCAGACACTGAGAACGGAGTCGTGTGCTTTGGACTCATCGACATGATTCGGCGGCGGCTGGAGGAGGAAGGAAGAGGAGGAAAAAAAAGGGAGAGGGGGAAGGCGAAGACTCGCAGCTTTTTTTTTTTCTCCCTCTGCCAAATATTCTGGTGTTACCTTAGCGCCGATCTTGTTGGATGTACACGTAACCGAGTGGACCGAGTCCGCCTTAATTGGCTCGAGTGGAGGCTCGGGGGCTGCCTCGCGTTTGTTTTAGCCCGGCGCCAGGTTTTAGGCAGCTACCAGAGGCGGGGCGTAAGCGCTAAAGCAACCAGACAATAGAAGCCTACATCTTGCCCGAGATAATTAGCTTACATGCTGATGACAAGGTAAACACCTTTAAGTTTCACTTGTCAGGATTTTTAGGTTTCAAAACGGGAGAAAGAGAGGGGGAGGGGGGGGGACAGACACTCGACCCGAAGCATTTCTTTCCCCCTCCCCCACCCCCTTCCCCCCGTATTTTGTGGGGTGCGGGCGGCGTACGGGGGAGGGGGGGTGGAGGAGGGGAAGGAGGAGGGGACCGAGAGAGGGAGGGCAGGAGGTGGGGTACGGAGCAGCCAAGGAGGAGGGATGGATAGTGGTGAGGCTGGAAGGTGAATACTGCTTTGCAACCAACTTTCGGAGTTACAAAGTGAACCACTCCAGTCTGGTCGGGGTTCCCCGGGCGGGCGGAGGCAGGTGTTTAGAGGGAGGGGGCCAAGGGCTGGGTTGGGGGTTTCACCTGAGCCTGCTGGGGCTGCTCCTCCCTCCCGCCGCGGCCTCCCAGCCCCGCGCCTTCCCACAGCCTCCGGACCACATCGGGCGTCGCGGCGCAGAGCCCCAATCGCCAGCCAAGGAGCTTGCGAGTCGGGACGAACCCTGGAGCCGCACTGTGGGCTGCGTGTCTGTCAGTCTGTCTTCTTCTGCCCCTGTCAGAGGGACACCTCTGCTCCCCGCCCCCTTTCTCTCTACCCAGGAGAGATTCCCTCCGGGCGGAGGGGGCGCTGAGCAGGGGAACGGCTGCCTACGGGAGGTTGCCCAGATCCCCGCTTCCCTCCCTCCAGCTCAGGGTCTTCTCCGCAGACCAGCTCCCCCCACCCCCAG
>NW_006282183.1:498663-500002 GCF_000327345.1 Myotis davidii | reverse complement strand
TTCCCTTTCCCCACCTCCACCCCCTGGCCCAGGCAAGCACGTCACTGGGCGGTGGAGCGGGGAGGCAGCGGGGAGGGGGGTAACGCTGGGGGCCGTCACTTAAATTGCCCCACCTCAAACAAACCTGGTGTCCCCGGCCCTCGCCCATCGCCTGGAGGCGCGGGGTTCAGGGACTGGAGCTGACTTTCCAAGGACATTACAGCCCCAGCACCCGAGCCCAGGGTCACGCCGATCTCCCCTCTGATGCTTCAGGGAGGGTGTGGGCAGGGAGCGTCCTGGGTGAACTGAGCCTGAACCCCCGCGGGCCCAGCTGGCCTGGAGGGGGCGAATCCCGAGGCGCGAGCAGCCCCGCGGGCGGGAGGCTGGGCTGAGGCTGTCCTCCTCCCGGAGCTCAGCCATGCAAAAGTGCACTTGCTTCCTCGGGAATAACCAAATATCTTTGTTTAAAGTGGCAGCGTAAATGGCCAGTCGCTTTGTGGCCACGCTGGATATTAGTAGATGAGGATCATTCTGCTTCAATTGGACGCCTCTCATCCAGCGAGCAAGAAACTGCTTAGGAGGAAGTGGGTTTCCTGTCTGCGCCTTCCCAGGCTTCAAGTGTGAGCCCGGCGCCTGGAGGGTCCTTGGGCGCCTGGAGAGGAGGAGCTGCGGACTGCGATCCCCAGCCAGTCCCGAGGCGTCTGCCTCCCACTCCAGCCAGGCCCCGGCCCCTGGCCGAGCGGACTACAGAGCAGCGTAGCTCCGCGCGGTGCAATACCTGAGACCCACTCGGATTTTGCCCCTGGATTTTAACCGCTTTGTTTTGGTTTGTGTTCTCTTTGGCTGCTTTAGCTTCCTCTCCGGCCTTGGGGCTGGGAGCGGGGAGAGCTCTCCCGTAGCTGGGGCCTCCAAGACACCGTGGGGGCCGGTTAAGGAGGATTCTCGAATTTGGTTTTTGTTTTCCAATTTTATTCCCCCTCCTTGTCGAGGAGGAACTCCCTATGATGAACAGGCGCTTTGAACGATATAATTCAGCAGCTTAGGCGCCTTTTCCATTAATAGTAATTGTAGTAGGAAAGTTGTGTTTTTTTATTGGCTTTTTATTTCAATCCTCTCCTTGAGGACTGCTCTGTACTCCCTCAGTACAAAGCCAACTTCTATACTAACATTTGCTTTCCTTGCCACCTACATCCCTTACTAGGCGATAGAAAGCTCAGGGCACACACTCGCTCCCCCAGCCCCCCTATTGGCCCACATTTCTGTGCAGCCTGTTTCGTGGCTTGGGAGCAAGCAGCCCTGTGTATTGGCCCGCAGAGAGGTGCTTCCGATTGTGCTGCGAAGACAGATGCCAAGCCAGTAC
>NW_006282183.1:487797-498561 GCF_000327345.1 Myotis davidii | reverse complement strand
GGTGGGGGGGTGGGGGGGAGCGCTCTCAGGAAGGATCAGGCCACATCAACTGTGCTTGGCCAATGTCATGTCTAAGCCTAGGGAGCAAGGAGGGAAGGCGACACGGGGCTCAAGTGAATGGTCAGAGCGGACAAAACTGAACACCGATCTCGTCTGCAGGCGGGACCCCAGCCGCAGGCTTGAGTCTCCAGGGAGGTCTTAATGTCAGGACGGGGTGGGTTTCACAGTAATCCAGTTTTTTATTTTCTTTCTCCCTCTCCATTGTGTCACATTATTGGTAAGTGTAAGGAACACCAAGTGCAGAATGTTGAACATTTCTCCCAATCTCAATGCAATTTAGTAATAGAGGCAATTCTTCACAGGTTTTTTTTTGTGATGTTAACGTAAGATTGGGCACATATCCGTGCTCTGGAAGCTTTGGCAATCTTTAAGCTTGGTGTCAGCGCTGGAGTTTTCTGTATTGTTACCATTAATACCTCCCTCTGCCCTTAAGACCCTGAATCTGAGTGAAGGGGAGAATTGGATGTATCTTCCACAGACCCTGAGCCGTGCCTTCTGGGCCTTCATCCCTCAGCTGATCTCCAGCTCTGCATCAGGCACCAGCTCAGGTGGCCGCAGCTCCCCACCCACACACCCACCCCTGGCTGGCTGAGGGCACCAGGCCCCAGAGCCACGCATCAGGAGTTGTGTCTGAGCTACTGAACTGCAGCCAAAACTGCAAGGAGTGGGGTGGGCGGGCTTCCACTCCTGCTCCACCGCTCCACCGTTGCCCTCAAAACCAGGATTGTGTGACAACCTCCCCCTCTGTCCCATCTCCGTCCCACTCCAGGCATTGTGTACTGGCATCTGCCTTCATTTAGACTGGCCTGAGCCTTTGCAGCACCTCTCCTACCCCTATCCCTTCACACACAGACACACACACACACACACACACACACACACACACACACACACGCACGCACGCACATCGCTCTACAGGCGTGCTGCACTGCTAAGAATAAGCCCCAAAATAAGGTGTCTTATGGGGGTGGGGAGGCTGATATCTATGTCTGTGAGCTTGCCCAAGACCTTGAGAGCCCCGCCCCTGGCCCCAACACCCCTGCCTGTTCAGAGCGTCCTTTCAGCTGCCTCTAGGAGTCATCTGTAATAGGCAGCTCGGTTAAACCAGCAATTCTTCATGGCTGCAGGAGATGACTTGGGAACCCTGAGTCCACCCCAGAAGGCCAGGGGCATCTTCCTTTACCCCTCACCTAACCTGTTCTGAGGCAGGGTGGATGCATGCGGTAGGGTGGTGGCAGGACAGGTCCCAGCTCTGGTCTCTCAAGTAGCTTTCCCCCAGCGGGCGCCGCCGCACACGCCCATCTCAGTCCCTGCCGAGCTGCTCTGCTGCCTGGTATCCGGATCCACTCGGAACCTAGGACACCTGGGCCCAGGCCAGGTCAGGGATGCTTGGAATTGCCACCCCCTTTTGCTCACCACACCCACCGAGTGGTCCCAAGGGACAGCCCTTCCATCCCTCCCAGGGCACTTCCTTAAGAACTTAGAACTGGGGGCTTCTACGGAGGCCCAGACTTGGTTGGAATAGGAGGTGAGGCCCCGCTTTGGGGATAAGAAGGGAATGTCTGTTCTCTGCCCTCCCACCTCTCCCCTCACATTTTTCTAATTCCCTTCTTGGTACTTCACACCTCTTCTTGGGCGGTGATCGACCACGTTGTTTCATGATGCTGTTATTTTGCTCCGGGTTTCATTGCAGTCCGTGATTCATTCCACAAATAATTGTGAGTGCTGGTGGCTGTGCCAGGCTCTGTGCGAGGCCTGAAAATTCAGCCATAGACAAACAAGATGTGTCTCTTACCCACACGGAGCTTACAAATTAACAATAAATCACCCAAGTGATATGTAGTTACTTGGTGACAAGTGTGACTCTGGGATCCAACCGAGAAAGACAGTTGTAATGAAAGTTTGCCTGTGGGTTTGTTTCTACACCATTTCCTGATCTTCAAGTGCTCAGGGGTGGTGGGCAGAGCTCTGGGGGTAGGAGTCAGAAGTCCTGGGATTCCCGCGGGCTTTGCCACTTTCAGCTGTGGTGTATATAGCTCTTCTGGAGCCCACACACCCTGGAGCCACTCCGATCTCAGCCCGCATAAATGAGGATGTTGTTTTCCTGATCCTCTCCCTCCTCGAGGGCAAGCCCCTATTTTATTTCTCCTTGAAGCCTTCAGTGCCTCAAGAAATGTTGAATTAAGGAAATTAAACCTCTTAGCACCTGTTTCCTAGGCTGTGAAAATGGTTATAACCTACTCTGTGCTATGCTAAGGACTCAGGCATTTAAGGATGAGAGCAAGTGCATGAGTTTGTAAATCACAGAAATGGCTAGCAAACGGAAGGGGTTATTACTTCTGGTTCTGCAACTGAGGTTTCTAGAAACTGTGACTCCAGGCCTCTAACTTTCTGCAAGAAGCTCCTGGTTCCTTCCCCACTCCCAGGCCCCGGCCCACGGAGGGCGAGGTCTCCTCAGCCAAGTGCAGGTTCACTGGAGGCAAGCCCGCCCAGGGAGCTGAGAGCAGGAGCGCAGCCAGGCACTGCGGCTCGCTGTTCTCCCATCCCGAGGTCCCAGGAACGGAAGGAGGATCCTCTGGAGGACTCTTCCTCCTCTTAAGGATCTCACAGCTCCCTGCTGGCCCTTTCCCCAGGCACCGGGACCCCGAAGCTCCCAAAGGGTCCGCCCGCAGCCCCAGCCCGTGGGTGTGCAGGAGGACGAGGAAGAGACAGTCAGAGGTTCGCGCAAAAGGGCGCTCCCTCTAGTGTTCTGCGTCTTGGCTCGACCACCTAGGGTCTTTTGGGGGTTGCTGTCCCCCAGCTGTGACTCTGGGAAGGCCCTGGGGGTGGGAGTGCGAAGACCGGAGGGTGACAGAGCGCAGCGCCGCTGCCGCCCCTCTCTGCACTAGCTGCGCCGGGGTTGGAATAGGTGAGGCCCCGCACTGAAGGCCAGATTCCTCTTGAAGAAGAGGCGAGTCTCGCCTTCAGGCCTTCAGGACCGAAGAACCTTGTCCTCTGTCAGGCCAAGCCCTCCAAGAGTTCGAAACCTGTGGTCTTGAAACCTGCCTATTGTCACCGCACATACTTCAGCTGGCCCCAAGGCATAGTCCGTCCTCACCTTCTCCACTAACCCCAAGGGCATCCCCTGGCGGGGAGGGGCCCGGGGCCGGAGCGAATGTGGGGGCTGAGTGAGGCGCGGAGAGATTGGGAACCCAGCACTAGCAGCACCCTTTGAACTGCAGAGTAACCAAGACAGAGGTGGGAAGTGGGGAGGAGGCAAGGGCCCCGCAAGGCCAGTACCAGGCAGCGCGGGAGACGGACAGATGCCAGATGCACGGGCTGAGTCCGAGCCCCACCGCGAGCCCAGTCGGCTTGTTTCCTCCCGGGTCTTCTCTACTGTCTAAATTGAGAGTCTCTCAGCGGGCGGGAGAGCGGATAGTGGTGATTCCACCAGATACTCTGGACAGCGGGGAGCCCCCATCCTTAGAAGCAGGGCCGCCAGGGAGGCAGCCTGGGGCGCTTGAGCTGGAAGGAAAGTTTTGCAGGAGCTGCTGAGACAGAAAGGATCGGCGCTGCAAGGATCCTCAGGGCAGCGAGGCTGTTTTGCCTCGGGACCAGTCCAGCCATATTCGACTTTAGATGTCGGAAACCTGCAGTTCTTTCTAATTTCCATCTCCCATCAAACCGCAGCCCAGCAGTGCGTCCATGGGCTTCAGTGTTCGCGTTTCCCGCGAAGTCGCCAGCACCGCTGCGGGTTCTTCCTCTGATCCTTTCTACTCTCCAACCTCCCGTCCTTCCTTCTCCCGCCCCCATTTTTTTCGGGGGGAGGCGGTTTCAGGTAGCTTTAGTGGCAACCCCAGGAGCTGTCCGCGATATCTCGGTGGCTGTGGGTTCTCTGGGAGCGACTAAGGCGCAGGACTCTGTCTGTCTCTGACAGTTGCAGACCGAGGAGATCCACAGCGCCCTCTTCCGGCCGTTGGGGAAACTGCATCCTCAGGGTGGTGCTGGGGAAGCTTTGTTACTAGGTCCTCTGGGCAAGGCTGGCCCTGTTGGTACCTTGGCCGGGTGGCTCAATTGCTCGGAGCGTCGTCCCATATACCAAAAGGTAAAGGTTGCGGGTTGATCCCTGGTCAGGGGCCTATGGAAGGCAAACGATGGATGTTTCTCTCTCTCTCTCTCTCTCTCTCTCTCTCTCTCTCTCCCTCCCTCCCTCCCTCATAAAAATACACAAATAAATAAGTAAGTAAATAAATAAATAAAAACAACAACAACACATATTCTCCAGTGAGGATTAAAAAAAAAAGACTGTTCCTGTTGAGACTGGTAGCGGTTCATCTGCCATGACCTTGCCTATCTAACTGTTCACCATATTATCCACCTGACCATATTTCCACCCTGCCAATCAGTCCACCCAAAGCCACTACAGCAGCGGTTCTCAGCCTGTGGGTTGAGACCCCTTTGGCGGTCGAACGACCCTTTCACAGGGGCCGCCTAAGACCATCCTGCATATCAGATATTTACATGACGATTCATAACAGTAGCAACATTACAGTTATGAAGTAGCAACGTAAATAATTTTATGGTTGGGTCACAACATGAGGAACTGTATTTAAAGGGCCAGAAAGTTGAGAACCACTGCACTACAGTATAGGTTATGACGGACTCTTGGGATCACCCAGCCTCCTGCACCTGCTATTTGAAAGATCTGGTGTGTAGATCAGGGCCATGGTAGCTGCTGTGATACTTAGAGCCCTCTGCTAAGTAGGACTTGCCTTGGAATCTCATTATGAGAATTTCCTCTCCATATCTGATCTGCAATTGAACACACATTTCATGGCCAGTGAAATAGCTTGCACTTTCTTCATGTGGAAAGCCCGCAGAAAGCGATGGCTCTACTTGCTCAACACAAGGGGGCTCTGCTGTTGCAATAGTAGGTGCAAAGCCTCTAAAACATGTCGGGGCAAGACTACTTCTGGGACTAGCTACTCTAGGGAGGGTGCCCTCCAGCCCTCTGATCTCCGGCATCAACTCACCCGGCCAGGCTTTCTCCTCAGTTATTCCCCCTCCTTGTGCTCTTGTCAAGACTGAATTCTCTCTACTTCCCACTTCTTATGCCTAAACTATTCTGTGCTTGTTCTTCTCCACTTAGCCAGAATATCATTATCCCCATCCCATAACTAAGTCATACTCTTCCTTTTTAAACGCTCAATTGCCACTTCCAACAACTAAATGTCTGACACATAGTGGGAGCTCAACATGCAAAAGAAATGGATGAACCTTTATTGTACTTCTCTGTTACCTTAATGAGGCAATTCACCCTAATTGAACTGTTTCCTAATTGTTTCATATTTTTGTTGAATTTTAATTTTAAGAACGATGTCGAATCCTTGGACATGTCCCCAGAAATGTGCTTACTATGCTGTGGCATTTGACATTGTTAATCCTCTCTTTTCAAAATTCTCTCATTGGCTTCAAAATCACCACTCAGTCATAGTTCTTCTCCTCTGTCTCTGGCCATTTCTTCTCCATTGCTGGAGGGCTTTCCTCCTCCACTGTATACACAATCTCCATAGCTTCAATTGCCACCTATTGCTGATGCTTCCCAAATACGTACCTCTAGCCAAACTCTCTCGAGCTTCAGACTTATATTTCCAGTTGTTTAACTCCTCCTGTGAAGTCCACCAAATGTAACATACCCTAATCTGAACTCATTACCCTGCCCCAACTTGCCTCTTATTCTGTTCTTGATCGAGGTGAATGACATGAACATCTCACCTTCTCTAATACCTCACAACCCCCATTAACTCTGTATTGGTCTGCTTGGCCTGCCACAACTAAATACCACAGACTGGTAGCTTAAGCAATAGAACTTGATTTTCTCACAGTTCTGGAAGCTTGGGAAGTCTAAGATCAAGGTCCCACAAGTTTCAGTTTTTAGGTGAAGATTCTTCCTGGCCTGCATAAAGCACCTTCTCATGGTATTCTCATATGATGGAAAAAGATTTCTCTCTCTCTTCCTCTTCTTATGCAGCCACAGTCCTATCAGCTTATGATCTCATTTAACACATTTAATATTAATTACCAACTAAATACCTTATCTTCAGCTGTAGTCACATTGAAGATTAGAGGCTTCAACATATGACTTTGGGGGGGGGAGGGATAAAATTAATCTGGCCTGGCCTGTGTGGCTCAGCAGTTGGGCATTGAACCAAAAACCAAGGGGTCACCAGTTTAGTTCCTGATCAGGGCACATGCCTGGGTGGGTTGCAGGCTCTATCCCCAGTAGGGGATGTGCAAGAGGCAGCCAATTGATGATGTTCCTCTCTCATCGATGTTTCTATCTCTTTATCCCTCTCTTAAAATCAATAAAAACACACTTAAAAAATTAGTCTGAAGCAACTCCCAAGCTAGAAACCTGAATATCAACCTTTTGTTCTACCTCATCCAACTGGTCATAAAGTCATATCAATTCTGGCCTTTGTGTTACTGGTGTCACATATTTTACTTCTAAATATATTATAAGCTCTACATTGCACAGTTATCTTTTTTTAAAATATATTTTATTGATTTCTTACAGAGAGGAAGGGAGAGAGATAGAGTCAGAAACATCGATGAGAGAGAAATATCAATCAGCTGCCTCCTGCACACCCCCCACTGGGGATGTGCCAGCAACCAAGGTACATGCCCTTGACAGGAATCGAACCTGGGACCTTTCACTCCGCAGGCTGATGCTCTATCCACTGAGCCAAACCGGCCAGGGCTACACAGTTATCTTTTAATGAGATGTAAATACTAAGGAAAAGAGTCTTTTATATTTTATACATGGTTACTATTTCTGGTGCTCTCCAGTAGATCCATATTTCCATATGGTATTATTTTCCTTCTGTCTGAAGAATTTCTTTAAAATATTTCTTGTAGTACAAGTCTGATGAATTCTTCCAGCTTTTGCATATCCAAAAATGTCTTTATCTTTATTTTTAAAAGGTATTTCCATTAGACAGAGAATTATAGGTGGACAGTATTTTTTCCTTGCAATTTTAAAGATGTTGCTCCACTGTCTTCTGGCTTACATTGTTTCCAGGAACAGCACAAAAGAAGCATTGGGAGGGCTTTAGCCCTCTTCCAACAATCTCTATAAGCTCCCTCCAGCCTCTGATATGGAAAGTTTTATTTCTATTGCCTGTGTAAGTACAGTTTCATGGTTTTGCGTCCCATCTGCCCCAAAGGCACACAGGATTGCCACCTGTCACCTCATCCTATGTGGAAATTATGGATTGCCACTGCAGCAGTCAGTATGTTGCTATGTAGAATCAGACATTCTATAACCATTACTTGAAGCCTTTCCAGGATGAAATTGCTATCATCATGGCTGTCCTTCTCTTGCCCAATTCTCTTCTTATAAATTATCCACCAAGGTGCATTCTTTTGGGAAAGTGAAGAGCAACTACAATATAAGTTTCAAAAGCTTACTTTGTGTTGAAGTTGAAGCTGTTCATTGAAATCTTGCCCCCTTTAAAAACAAAGTATTAGCAGAACATAAGACTGAATTCCAAACCAGTGGTAAGAAGTGCACTTACTTGCCTGGGCTTTTTGAAAACAAAGCTTGCAAACTAGCTTAGACAAAGGCAAAGTCCAGGACCTTTCCTTCTGACTTGGCCAGGAAACGTTCCAGGCATTTTGGCATTTGCAGTGTCAGAGAGGGGTAGTATTTTCCTAATTTTTATTGATAAGAAACCAAGGCTCAGAATGGTTAAGTAAATTGCTGAAGATAACATAGCTAGTAAGTAATAGAGCTAAGTTTTGATTGTCAGCGTGTTATATTCCAAAACACAAGAGAAGTCATAGCCTAGAGTCTAGGCCCTAGACAAATGGGAACTTTTAAGAATTCTCTACCTATCCTCCATTCTACACCTCCTAATTATGTTGCTACTTTTGATAGCAACATAGTTTGAATATTCACTCACCTGCTTAGAGAATTTCTTAGTATATAATCCTTTTGTCCAGCCCAGGAGTTCTCAATTTTAATATGCACAAAAATAATGTATCAAATTATATACACAACATTTTGTCACAATTTTATAGGATTTTCTTTGATAATTTTGATATTATTAAAATTTTGCCTTAGGCATTACCACACTGTATACTTTCTACTCTATTACAATGTTTCTCTGATTTCCAATAAACAAATTCCAGTCCCATAATAAGGAACACACTGTGGGGAAGAATATAGTTATTGTGTTTGTAGGACTTTATTTTTACCTTTAAAGCAGTGTGATTGATGTACCTAAAGAGTTTAAATTATTACTATTTTTTTTTGCAGTGAAGATGACCAGTTGAAGATATCTTTCCAGTACAATGAGTATAACCATAAATAACTTCACAATGATCTATCTGTCCTTTAGGTTGTTGGTATTTTCCCACATGTCTTCAAAGAGAAAGAATTTTCTGTCATATGTGATCAAAGCTGTCAAGTTAGTTGGTATGGTAAATGCTTCCCAGGTACAACAATAGCATTGAGTGTTTTTTGTTTTTTGGGGTTTTTTTTTTGCAGGATCTGGCATGCATGGTTAGAGAACCCAGGGGAAGTTCTATTCAAAGACTCCTTGATTTGATGCTTGTTCAGTCAACATTCATGCTATTGAGGCTGCAAACGATCCAGCAGGAGTTGCTAACTTCACTAGGCGTTAGGCTAGGTTCTGCTTAAAATGCTGGGCTTTATCATATCCTCCTGATCCATGTAGCGGTAGAGAATACTGCTCAAACATTTTATAGCTAAGTTCATGGGTTCTTTTCTTGTCACAATCCATGTGACTAGATGCAAAGTTAAAGCCCAAGCCCCAGAAGCACAGTATGGGTTGTACTGGATCTTGGCGTTCTGGTCATCATCACATGTTTTAGTGGAAAAGACACCTGTTGGACTTTGGCACACCAGGAATGTTAACTTGACAATTCTGTAATAGCGGTCCAATTTATCCCACAGGGTTTAATTATCAAGTCTTGGAAGGTTAATGCTTTTAAAAGGTTCTTAAACTGAGAGAGACGTTATGAAATTGAATAAAGAGGACATTACTGTCTCAGGCAAACTTGCAATTTCAAATTGCTGATTCTGATTGCAAGCATCACAAGCTAAACTTGGCCTGGGTCCTTCAGGGCCTTCCAGCTCAGTTTGGCCATGAGCTCTACAACCTTACCCTGTGCTCAGGTGCTGTCTTGACATTTGGTTCTTATTTATAGTTTCCATTTGTTCTTTTTATTTTTTATTTATTTTTTATTGATTTTTTACAGAGTGGAAGGGAGAGGGATAGAGAGTTAGAAATATTGATGAGAGAGAAACATTGATCAGCTACCTCCTGCACACTCCCCACTGGTTTTGTGCCCGCAACCAAGATATATGCCCTTGGCTGGAATCAAACCTGGGACCCTTGAGTCTGCAGGCTGACACTCTATCCACTGAGCCAAACCGGCCAGGGCCCCATTTGTTCTTATTACAAGCATATTTTCCTCTATGTCCTTGAGCATCGTTATAATAATTGCTTAAAAATCCTTGTCTGATCATTTCAATAATTCAGTCATCCTCAGGTTGGTATCCATTGATTATCTTTTTTTAAAATTTCTTTATTGATTTCAGAGATGAAGGAAGAGGGAGAGAGAGATAGAAACATCAATGGTAAGAGCGAGTCATTGATCAGCTGCCTCCTGCACGACCCCTACTAGGGATCCAGCCCGCAACCTGGGCATATGCCCTTGGCTGGAATTGAACCTGGGACCCTTCAGTCTGCAGGCTAACACTCTATCCACTGAGTAAAACCGGCTAGGGCTCCATTGATTATCTTTTGTGTATGTTCCTTATTTTCTTTTTTTCTTCATAGTAATATTGGATTGCATCCATTTTGAATGATTCATTGTAGAGGCTCTGTGGGTTTCTGAGTTTTTATTTCAACTGTGCCCTCTCTTTAGTAAAAAAAAAAAAAAAAAAAAAAAAAAAAAAAGCCATAAAAGTTGGAAATTCCTTCAGGGCTGCTCCCTTCTAGTTTTTGCCTGCTTTGGGTTACTCTCTGAGGTTTTCAAGTAGGTTTTTTTTTTTTTTAACATTTTGTTTAGAATGTATAGTTACCAGTGAAAGATTTGGTTAAATAGGAGCTAGTTGGCCATTTTAAGAAGCAAAACCCCATCTCTTTACTTTTTTAAAATTGATTTCAGAGAGGAAGGGAGAGGGAGTGAGAGAGATAGAAACATCAATGATGAGAGAGAATCATTGATCGGCTGCCTCCTGCATGCCCCACACTAAGGATCAAGCTCGCAACCTGGGCATGTGTCCTGACCGAGACTCGAACCATGACCTACTGGTTCATAGGTCGATGCTCAACCACTGAGCCATGCCGGTTGGGCCCATCTTTTTACTTTTGATGTATTTTTTACTTTATATTAATCTTTTTCTTGTACACAGCATATAGTTGGGTCTTCCTTTTATTATCCAGACTGATGGTTTCTGCCTTTTAATTAGGGTATTTAGACCACATATTTTTTTAAAAAAGACACATTTATTCAGCGTCATGATCAGACTATTACATTTAGCAATCAACAGCATGGGTACAAAAAAAAACTACATCAAAATCCTTGGTTGGAATGCTTTCCACTTTCCACAGAACAGAAACCAAAATAACCTGTTATACAATTAGTCACAAATACAGTCCTCGAGTTTTTTCCCCATTCCCCTGAGTTTTG
>NW_006282183.1:460673-487664 GCF_000327345.1 Myotis davidii | reverse complement strand
CTGCTGCCTCCAAAGTTTCCTCCTTTCATAGGCCCAAAATTTGAAGATTGATTGTTGTAATTGCCAAAATCATTGTAGCTTCCACCACCTCCAAAATTGCTTCCATCATTACCAAATCCATTATAGCCATCCCCACTGCCACCATATCCACCACAACCATGGCTGCCACCAAAGCCACCTCGACCACTGAAGTTTTGGTGGAAACGACAACTTTGGTCATAGACCATATATGTTTAAAGTAATTTTTAATATGGTTGGTTCAATTCTTCCCTACTGTTGTTTACCTAGTATTTGTTCTCATTGTGCTTTGTTCTCTCCCCCACCCCTCGTTTTCAGCCTTCTTTTGGTAGTTGAGTATTTTTTAATATTTCACTTTAACCTAACCTAAGAGTTTAATATTTCACTTTAACCTAACCTAAGAGTTTGGTTTAACTCTTTTTAAAAGTGGTTTCTCTGGGGGTTATAATATGCATCTTTAAATTACCAAAGTTTAATATATTATAACATTTCATATATAATATAAAGACCTTACAATGATATAATTCAATTTTTTCTTCACATTATTTTTGCTATTGTCATATATTTTACTTTTATATATGTCTTACACACTCTATTATTTAAAATTAAAAAATAAAGCAATGGTCTACTATATATACTCATATATTTACCATGTCTGGTACTCTCTGTTCTTATATGTAGGTTCTATTTTCCATTTAGTATCATTTTCCATCAGTCTAAAGAACTTCCTTTAACCTTTTTTGTAGTGCAAGCAGTGGCAATAAAATTTGTCAATTTTTATTAGTCAGAAAATATTTTGCCTCTTTTTGAAGATTTTATTTTTGGATATAAAATTCTAGGTTGACAGTCTTTTGCTTTACAAAGCACTTTATTGAGTTATAATTGACATTACAAAAAGCTGTACATATTTAGCATACACAATTTAATGAGACAATTTCTTTCCTTCCAGCATTTTAGAGATGCTATTCCATTGTCTTCTGCCTTCTATTATTTTAATGAGAATTCTCTTATCATTCTTATCTTTGGTTTTCTGGTTGCTTTTAATTTTTCTCCTTGTTACTGTTTTGGCAATTTGTTCATTATGCATCTTGGTGTGATTTTCTTTGTGATTATTATGACTGAAATTTCTTAAATTTATTGGATATGTGGGGTTATAGTTTTCATCAAATTAGAAAAATTTTGGCCTTCAAATAATATTTTGGACATTTGTATGGACATAGAATATATAGAATTCAATTTGGGCAAATAATCTTTTTTCTCTCATGAGGCAGCTGAAGAAAATGATACATAAGTCCTAGCAACAAAATCTCATGGCTTGATCCTTTTTTTTTTTAAATATACTTTATTGATTTTTCACAGAGAGGAAGGGAGAGAGATAGAGAGTTAGAAACATTGATGAGAGAGAAACATCGATCAGCCGCCTCCTGCACATCTCCCACTGAGGATGTGCCCGCAACCCAGGTACATGCCCCTGACCGGAATCGAACCCGGGACCCCTCAGTCCACAGGCTGATGCTCTATCCACTGAGCCAAATCAGTTTTGGCCATTGTTTCTTATTTACTAGGTAAAGATAATATCATGTGCTAGCAAAGTAAAGGCATTTCTGTTAAATAAAGTGTACATTCAACTGAATTGAAAGAAGTCCCTCCTGAGAAACAACAAAATAACCACAAGTTGAAGAGAGGTGGGAGAAACCAACCAGTATTTCCAAACTTTGAAATGAAATAACAGGAAGTAACATGGGTCATGGATAAATGGGGCGCTTTACCAATCAAGATTCAATTAAAATCTTGACTGGTGTGGCTCAGTTGGTTGAGAATCATCCCATGCACCATGAGGTCACCGGTTGATTGATTCCTGGTTAGGGCACATGCCCTGGTTTTGGGTTCGATCCCCAGTAGAGGGTGTGCAGGAGGTAGCCAACTGAAGTTTTTTTCTAATCATTGATGTTTCTCTCCCTCTTCCTTCCTCTTTCTCTAAAATAAATTAAAATATATTTTTTAAAAAGATTCAATTAAAGAAGTAGAATCACCAGGATACAGATAGATGATAGATAGATAGTAGATAGATAGATAGATAAGATAAGATATACACATATGGCCATATTGAGATATATTTCAGAGAGGGAGAGGAAGGAAGAGAGTGCACGTGCTTTGTTATAGAAATTCGACTTCAATTGCGGGAGCTGGTCTGGAAGTCTCTGTAAAGCTGTTATTTCACATCTGATATTAGAGCTTGGAGTTTATAGGGTAGGTAGTTGGAAAGGGAAGAAGGATTTAAAGTGCAGGAGAGAAAGGACAAACTGGGACCCTTCAGTTCGTGGGCTGACACTCTATCCACTGAGCCAAACTGGCTAGGGCCATACTTTCTTTTTTTTTTTAATCTTCACCCAAGGATATATTTACTGATTTTAGAGAGAGAGGAAAGAAGAGAGAGAGAGAGAGAGAGAGAGAGAGAGAGAGATGTTCTGTTCATACAGAAATATATTTTAAAAGTATGTTCTTCTTGCCCTTATCTGGTGATTCAGTTGGTTGGAGCATCATCCCATATACCAGAAGTTTTAGGGTTTGATTCCTGATCAGGACACATACTTAGGTTGGGAGTTCAATCCCTAGTTGTGCTGCATATGGGATGCAATTGATCAATGTGGCTCTCTCACATGGATGTTTCTCTATCCGCCCTGCTCTGTTCATGACAGAGGAAGGCACCCCAACCCCCTGATGGTCCATGCTCTGTGTGTGACAGGGGGCACCGCCCCAACCCCCTGATTGGCCCTGCTCTGTGCGTGACAGGGGGATCGCCCAAGAGATCATGGAGCAGGAAAGGGCGGCCTGCAGCCAGGCCCTGTGTGCGCCTGTCCCTAGGTCGCTCTGGTGATCCCACAGCAGGAAAGGGCGCCCCACCCTGGGCACAGCTCAAGGGAGAGTACAACATGCAGTGGAGGTCAGGAGCCTGAGAAATCAACAGAGAGGGGCGCCTCCCAGGTGTGGCTGGGGGCAGGCCCCCAGCAGACACACACACACACACACACGGGACGCCTGCACTGAGCCTCTGCTGCCAGACTGTGGCCATCAGTAGGACATCTACTGAGGGCTCCCGGACTGAGGGGCTGGCTTGGCTGAGGGAACCCCATCCCCCAGTCCACGAATTTCGTGCACCGGGCCTCTAGTAAAGATATAACAATGAAAAAATGATAATCTAAATAAAAAACTATGCAGATGGAAAGGATTAACTGAAATTAATGAAAATACATCAATACTTGAGGCAAGGATTCTTTTTTTTTGCAAGCCCTATTTTTAACTTGAGGTTCTCCATGGATGAGTTTCCACGTATTAATGACAATTTTAAATTAGAGGAAAAAAAGTATGATCATATTTAATCTTCCACATCTTGACATTAAGTTTTTTTATAGAGATATATCAAGATCAAAGGTTCTTAATCATTTTTGTAGGTCTTAGATACCTGTAAAGATTTTAATAAAGTTATTGATCTTCTCCCCAGGAAAATGTGCATATAGTTATTTTTACTGAAGTTGACAACGGAGCCCAGTAATAGATTTCACCAAAAGTAACCTCACAGAGTGATCTGATCATAAATTCCTAACTGGGCAGATCATGATGGGTAGTTATGCCTCAGGCATATAACTTCCTTACTACTAGTAAAAGGTTTGTCTTAAGCAAGCCCTGTCTGTTGTTTTTGTGCATCGAGGTTAACACACCTTTGAATTGCCTCTTTTCAGAACCCTTGGAAGCATAACTACCCTCAAAAGAGCACAAAATCTTGTTCCCTATCCTGTAATCCAGCGATTTTCAATCAGTGTGCTGCAAGAATTTTTAAAACATGCAATACCTGACTATTTAAGTCAGGGCCACTGACCTCTTTTCCCTAAGATTGTCAAATAAAAAAATGACAACAGCCAACCCAACAATAGTCATCCAGTGTGAATGAATCAAAATTATACCTATTTTGTTTGTCAGCTTGGCAAAAATTATATTTTTTTGGTGTGCCACAGATTTTTAGTAATTATTTTTTGTGTGCCATGAGATGAAAAATGTTGAAAATCGATGCTGTAATCCAATTTTTCTCCCACTTTCATGTAATCTCACTTATGTTTCCTCCTTAACTCCCAATGTGTAAAAGAAACTGCAAAACTATCATTCTCCAGAACATCTGAGATCTTGCTTCCCAGCATTGTCATCAGTTTTGGCTCAAACAGACACTTATAAAAATTTTCTACAGGTTTGGACATTCTTGTGTCAACATTACCCAATACCACATGGTTTTGTTTCAACAGCACCTCACTTCCAACTACCAATTTTTCTTTTACAGTCATGTGCCGCATAACAACATTTTGGTCAATAATGTGTCACCAGTCCAAAGTCTCCTGCCTGATGTTTCAAAATTCCCAAACTCAAAACATCTGAGCCTGGTGTAAGGCAAGGTTTATTGATGGAGTGCTAAGTAAGAAGATGAGAGACTTAGTGGTACCTCAAATTCATCTTAAGAAAGTACAGAATTCAAGCTAAATGTTTCATGTCAAGGGAAGGAGGAATGAGAGGGGCAAGAGGTAATTGACAGCCACAGACATCTGGGCACAAGCAGGGGTCCAAGGAATACTGTGAAACTTCTTTGTCCTTAGTCTGTTGACTAGTTGATGTGAGTCCAGTCATGAGCTTCCTGAAAATCTCTGATAAACAATCATTATTTTTACACATATTTTCCTTATCTCCTTGGGCATCTTTTGGTAAGGGGCTGACTTTGCAAAACTCTAGCTGAAAGCAGAATTCCTCATTTGATCTGGCCCTGCCGAGGCATTAGGGGTGAGATAATTAAATGTTTGACCAATATAGGAGGATAATTTTTAAATTGATAATTTTGTATGGCTTGTGAATGATGTTATAAATACCCAGATTGCCTTGGCAGGAAAAAAATTCCAACCCCTTCTCTACTGAGTAGCATGTCTATATGCAAGAAGCTATTAACTGGAAGAACATGGACACAGAGTAAGCTTGAAAAAAGTCAGAATCTGAGCATTTTACTCTGTTATGAATGGACTGCACATACAAGCTGCATATATGATGGTAGGTCCATAAAATTATAACAGAGCTAAAAATTTCTATAACCTAGTGACTTAGCAGCCATCTTAGTGTTGTAGCATGACACACACAAATACTTACCATTGTGCTACAATTGCCAACAGTATTCAGTACAGTAACATGCTGCACAAGTCTGTAGCCTAGGACTACAGGGGAACCAAATTTGTCACCCCAAATGTGTCTCTTTGGTATAAGAATTATTTTAGGCTTGTCATTTCAAAAAATTTATTGTTTCAGTGGTTAATATGATCATAAATGTTTCAGGTGTGGGTTTCTATGTTACACGATCGATATATTGCACCATGTGCCCACCACCCAAAGTCAAATCTTCTCTGTTACCATATATTAGGCTCCTCTTCACTTTCCACTCCCTTCCCTCTAGCAACCATCACGCTGCTGTTCATGTACATGAGTTTCAGTTTTATATCCCACATATGAGTGCTATCATATGGTTCTTACCTTTTTCTGACTGACTTATTTCACTTAGCATAATACTCTCAAGGTCCATCCATGTTGTTGCAAAAGGCAGTATTTCGTCCTTTCTGATGGCTGAGTAGTTTTCCATTGTGTATATGTGCCACATCTACTTTATCCAGTCCTCTATTGCAGGACACTTGGCTTGCTTCCATGTCTTGGCAACCATGAATAATGCTGCAATTAACGTAGGGGTGCATATATCTTTGTGAATACATGTTTTCGAGTTTTTCAGGGTTTTCCCAGGAGAGGGATAGCTAGGTTGTATGGCAGCTCTATTATTAATTTTTTGAGGCTTTGCCAGACTGTTTTCCATAGTGGTTGAACCAGTCTACATTCCCACCAGCAATGAATGAGGATTTTTTTCTCTGTACAACCTCTCGAGCATTTGTTATTAATTGTCTTGTTGATAATGGCCACTCTAACAAGTGTGAGGTGGTATCTCATTGAAGTTTTGATTGTAGATTAGCATTTCTCTCATTGTTAGTGAGGTTGAACATCTTTTCATATATCTAATGTTTGCATATCTTCTTGGGAGACATGTCTGTTCAGGTCCTCTGCACACTTTTTGATTGGGTTGTCTGGTGTTGAGTTCTTTATATATTTTGGAAATCAAACCTTTGTCAGAGCTACTGTTTGCGAACATCAACTCCCATCTGGTTGGCTGCCTCTTTGTTTTGTTGTCAGTTTCTTTTTCTGTGCAGAGCTTTTTAGTTTGATATAGTCCCATTCATTTATTTTTCCTTTACTTCTATTGACTTTGGGGTCAAGTTCATAGACTATTCTCTATGACCAAGGTCTATAAATTTGGTACCTATATTTTCTTCTATGTAACTTATTGTTTTGGGTCTTACAGTTAGGTCTTCTATCCATTTTAAATTAATTTTTGTACACTGGGACAAATGGTAATCCAGTTTCATTTTTTCAAATGTTTCCCCAACATATCAAAGAGACTATCTTTACTCATTGTGTTTTTGGCTCTGTTGTAGAAAATTATATGCCGATATACATGTGATTTTGTACCTGGGCTCTCTATTCTTTTCCACTGATATATGTGTTTGTTTCTCTGCCAATATGCTGCTTTGATTATCATAGCTCTGTAATATAATTTGAAGTTAAGTAGTGTGATCCTCCAGTTTCATTCTTTTTTCTCAGGATTGCTTTGGGGTCTTTTGTGGTTTCATACAAATCTGATGATTTCTTGTTCTATTTCTTCAAAAAACGACATTGGAGATTGCATTAAATCTGTATATTGCTTTGGGTAATATGGCCCTTTTAACTATGTTGATTCTTCCAATCCACAAGCACATATTTTTCCATTTTGTTGTGTCTTTTTGTTGTGTCAATCTCTTTTAATATGCTTCATAATTTCTAGTATACAGGTCTTTCATGTTCTTTGTTAAGTTTATTCCCAGGTATTTAAATTTTGGTTGTAATTGCAAAAGAAAATTTTTTCTTTCATTTTTTTCTGAAGTTTGTTATTAGCATACAGGAAAGCAATGGATTTTTGCACATTGATTTCATATCCTACAACTTGACTATATTTATTTATTGTTTCTAATAGTTTTCTGGTGAAATCTTTAAGTGGAGGTATTTGTTTATTGTTTCTAAAGGGTTTTTGGTGGAGTCTTTAGGGTTTTCTATATACAGAATCATGTCCTCTGCAAAAAGTGACACTTTAACTTCTTCCTTCCCTATATTGATGCCTTTTATTTCCTCCTCTTACCTTATTGCCCTGGCTAGGACTTCCAGCACTATGTTGAATAAGAGTGGTGGATGTGGACATCTTGGTCTTGTTCTTGATCTTAGAGGAAAAGCTTTCAGTTTTTCACCACTGAGTATGGTATTAGCTGAGGGTTTATCATATTTGGCCTTTATTATGTTGATGTACTTTCCTACCAATTATATTTTATTGTTTTGATCGTAAATGGATATTGCATCTTTTTAAATACTTTTCTGCATCTATTGAGAAGATCATTAATTTTATCCTTCTTTGTGTTAATGTGATGTATTACATTGATTGATTTACATATGTTGAACCCTCCTTGTGCCCCTGGAATAAACCCCACTTGATCATAGTGTATTAGTTTTTTCATGTACTAGTATTGTTGTATTCAATTTGCTATTATTTTGATTAGGAGTTTTGTATCTGTATTTTTCAGAGATTAGTCTATAGTTTTCTTTTTTGTATGTGTTGTCCTTTCCAGGTTTTGGTATCAGGGTTATATTGGCCTCATAAAATTTGTTAGCAAGAATTGCCTCATCTTCAATTTTTGGAAGAGTTTGAGAAGAATAGGTTTTAAATCATCTTTTACTATTTGGTAGGATTCACTGGTGGGAGGTGGTATCTCATTGTAGTTTTGATTGTAGATTAGCACTTCTCTAGCCATCTGGTCCTGGACTTTTTTTTCTTTTAGGTGGGGGGTCGGGGGAGAATGAGGTTATTTATGGTTATTTCAACTTCTTCACTGCTTATTATTTGTCTATTTAGATTTTCCCAATTCATGATTTAATCTAGGAATGTTATATATTTCTAGGAATGTATCCATTTCTTCTAGGTTATTGAATTTGGTGGCATATAGTCTTTCATAATATTCTAGTATGATCCTTTGTATATCTGTGATGTCTGTGGTGACTTCTCCTCTCTCTTTTCTGATTTTGTTCATATGGATCTTTCCCCTTTTTTCCTTAGTGAGACTAGCCAGGGGGTTGTCAATTTTATTAATCTTTTCAAAGAGCCAGCTGTTTATTTTATTAAATTTTTGTATAGTTTTTTCATTCTACTCTAATTTTTATTATTTCCTTTCTTGTGCTGACTTTGGGTTGCTTTTGTTCTTTTTCTAATTCTTTAAGATGTGATGTTAGGTTGTTTACTTGGGATTTCTCTTGTTTCTTGAGATAGACTTGTAATGATATAAACTTCCACCTTATTACTGCTTTCGCTGCATCCCAGAGGTTTTGATATGTTGTACTGTAATTCTCATATGTCTATATAACTTTTGGTTCCATCCTTTATTGTTTTTATGACATAGTCACTTTTTAGTAGTATGTTGTTCAATCTCCACTTATTTATGTGTTTCTTTACTGCCTTATTGCAGTTGATTTCTAATTTTAAGACATTGTGGTTAGAGAATATGCTTGGTATAATTTCAATCTTGAATTTGTTGATGCTAATTTTGTGACCCAGCATATGGTCTATCATTGAGAATGTTCCGTGTGCACTGGAGAAGAATGTATAATATAATGTTTTGGAATGAAAGGCTCTGTAAATGTCAATTATGTCCATTCAGTCTAGTGTGTAATTTAAGGCCTGTTCTAGAGCTGTCAATGGAATATTAAGGTCCCCAACCATGATTGTGTTTTGATCTGTCTCTCCCTTTAGTTCTGTGAGTAGTTGCTTTATATATTTTTGTGCTTCCTGGTTGGGTGGCTATATATTAAGGAGTGTTATGTTTTCTTGATGTAGTGTCCCATTTATCATTATAAAATGCCCATCTTTGCCCCTTGTTATCTTTGTTATAGTGAAATCTATTTTGTCAGATATAAGTTTGGCTATATCTGCTTTTCTATGGATGTTATTTGCTTGGAGAATCATTTTCCACTCTTTTACTTTAAATCTACCTTTGTCTTTGCTGCTTAGATGTGTCTCTTGTAGGCAGCATATGGTTAGGTTTTTTGTTTTTTTTAATACACTCGGCTACTCTGTGCTTCTTTATTGGTGAATTCAGACCATTTACATTTAGGGTAATTAATGATGTATAAAAAAAATTTCTATACCCATTTTATCTTTTGTTTTCTGGTAAGTTCTATGTCTCCATTGGTTCTTTTCCTTTGTGTTTCTGTCTGTTGTTTTTGTTTGGTGGTATTCCATACTTCTTTTCTCCTTTTTTATTTTTTGTTATTTATTTATTATTTTTTAATTTTTAAAAATCTTTATTGTTGAAAGTGCTACATATGACCACTTTTTTCCCCCATTGACCCAGTCCAGCCTACTGCCACCTCCCGCCCCAGGCATTCACCACCCTATTGTCTGTGTCTATGGGTTATTGGATCCAGAGACATGGAAGCATGGAACAGAGTTAGGGATACTTCCTCTTTTTCAAGCTGTGTGTCCTGGTTTGGGGATTTTTGTGTGTTGTTAAAATTAGGTTTATGAAAAATAAGCTTGCATATATACAGTGTTTTTTATTTTGAGTGCACCTGATCTTCATCCTCCTTTGCCAGTTCAGACCTTTACCCCTCCCTCCTTTTATGTTTTGCTGTCACAAATTACCCCTGTTTTTGCTGTAAGTCTTTTGGTGATCTTACTCATGAGGTTGTGAGCTCATGTTCTTTGTTTCAGGAAGAATAACTCCCTTGAGTATTTCCTGAAATGGAGTTTTTCTGGTGATAAAATTCCTCAGCTTTTGTATGATTGGGAACATCTTTATTTCTCCTTCATATTTAAAGGATAATTTTACTGGATATATTATTCATGGCTGGTAATTTCTCCCTTTCAGACATTTTAAAAAATATATATATTATTGACTTTTTACAGAGAGGAAGGGAGAAGGGATAGAAAGTTAGAAACATCGATAAGAGAGAAACATTGATCAGCTGCCTCCTGCACACCCCCTACTGCGGATGTGCCCACAACCAAGGTACACGCCCTTGACCAGAATCAAACCTGGGACCTTTAAGTCCGCAGGCCAACACTCTATCCACTGAGCCAAACCGGTTTGGGCTCTTTCAGACATTTGAATATTTGGTTCCACTCTCTTCTGGCTTGTAGAGTTTCTGCCAAGAAGTTGGATGATATTCTTCTGGGTTTTCCTTTGTAGGTCTCTTCCTTGTTTTCCTGGCTGCTTTGAGAATTTTTCATTGTCATTAACTTTTGACTGTCAATACAATGTGTTTCAGAGAAGGCCTCTTTCGATTGAGATAACTGGGTGCTCTGTTTGCTTCTTGGATTCAAGGATCTAATTCTTTCCATGGGTTTAGAAAGTTTTCATCCACTATTTGTTTGAATAGATTTTCCTCCCCTCTCTCCTTCTTCTTTTGGAATGCCTATTATTCTAATACTGAATTTTTTTTTTCTGATGGAATCAGATAGTTCTCATAGAGCTCTTTCATTTTTCTTTATACTCAGATCTTTCTCTTCTTCCTTCTGTGCCATTTTTAGATTGCTATCTTTGATATCACTAATTCTTTCCTTCATCTGGTTGGCTCTGCTTTCTATACTCAGTAGTTCACTCCTAATCCCCTTAATTGCATGCTTAATTTCCAGGATTTCATTTTTTTTCCCCTATGTTTTTACTGATTTCAGAAAGAGGAAGGAAGAGGGAGAGAGAGATAGAAACAACAATGATAGGAAGATGGGCAAAACGGTGGTGTAGGTAAACACCTGTGCTTGCCACCTCCCATACCACATCAAAATTACAACTAAAATACAGAACAACAATCATTCAGAATCACCTGAAAGCTGTCTGACTGGAAGTTCTACAACTAGAGAAGTAAAGAATACAGCACAATGAGACTGTTAGGAGGGGCAGAGGCATAGAATGAGCTGGTCCAATACCCATGTGTTCCACTTTTTAATTGGGAAGGAGATTGTCTCTGTGGAGGCTGCCCATGAGGAGCAAGGGGTATCAGCCCACACCAGCCCCCAGAACAGGGAAGATAAGTCCTGGCAACTATGGGCTGTAAAAACCAGCCAGGATTGTGGCCGAGTGACACAGAGGCTGCTGGAGATCCAGCTGTTCCTTTTAAAGGGCCACACACAAACTCACACAGTAATGCTTCTTCTGAGTGCCAGGGACCCAGATACATACAGGGAAGAGCTATATTATCTAGCATATGGGCAGGAACTTAGGGGTAGCTTACTCCCAGATGGGGGGTGCTCTCAGGGGTCATTGTTTCTGGGCTGGGTTCTCCCCTGTCACAGGGCTGACTAGAAGCCATATATGAGTCTCCATCAGCCTAGAACACACTGCTTGCTCTGCCCTAGAGATTCCCTGAGACCCCACCCCATCCAATTTGCAACCCTACCCAAGTTGTTTGTGGCAGCTTTTCCATATGAATGGGCTATCCTGGCTCAGGCTTCAGACTTTGCTAAAATCTCTCAAACAAGCTTAAGCTTGTGACAGAGTGTCCCAAACCTAACAATAAAAGGCCCAAGACTGGCACTAGTGCTAGCCTGCCTTGCTTCACAGCTAGGCCTCACCTGGGCACTTCAAAGCCCAATACAAATAGCAAATAGCAGCTGTCTGCAGATCCCTCTGCAGCTCCTGCCAGGTGGCCCCAGGTACTGGCTGATTTTGCACCTCCCTAGAGGCCTTAGAGCCAGTGCACCCAGTGGACAGCTTCAGACCATAGCAGATTACAACTCTACACATTCACAAGGGACACATTCAAGAGGAAGACTCAGTGAGCACCAAAGCTGCAATGAAGCAAGTCCTGCTCCATAGGGGTGTTTCATGCACAGCAGCTCTCCCACTATAGTTGCAGCTGGTCCTCACATCCAACTGGCCCTGAGATCAACTCCTCCCAATTTTACCAATAGCAATCAAGGCTCAACTATAAGACTGTGCACACAGCCAACACAGGGCACACCTAGAGTTCCCAACTCAGGTTACTGGGAAGGCTGAGCCACTGGGCTCTACAGGACACCTACTACACAAGGCCATTCTATCAATTCCAGGAGACTCTAGCAGCTCTACCTAATACATAGAAACAAACACAGGGAAGCAGCCAAAATGTGGAGACAAAGAAACATGTCACAAAAGAAAGAAATGGAAGCAAGAAAACTGCTGGATATAGAGTTCAAAACCATGGTTATAAGGTTACTCAAGGATTTTGATGAGAATCTTCAAAGGATCCTTTTCAAGGATCTTCATGAGAATTCAAGGACATGAAAAAGGACCAATCAGAAATTAAGCATACACTAACTAAAATAAAGAATAATTTACAGGCATTCAATAATAGAGTCGAAGATTCCAAGAATCAAATCAACGATTTGGAATATGAGGAAACAAAAAACACCCAATGAGAAGAGGAAAAAGAAAACAAGAATCCAAAAAATATGAAGACAGTGTAAAGAGCTCTGGGGCAACTTCAAGTGTATCAACATTCACATTATGGAGAAGCCAGAAGGAGAAGAGAGAGCAAGATATTGAAAATCTATCTGAAGAAATAATGACAGAAAATGTTCCCTACCTGACTCTAGTCAATTTGGCTCAGTGGATAGAGTATTGGCCTGCGGACCAAAGGGTCTCAGGTTTGATTCCAGTCAAGAGCACATACCTTGGTTGCAGTCTCCTCCTCAGCCTGGGCCCTGGAGGGGGTCATGCAGGAGACAACCAATTGATGTTTCTCGCACATCAGTATTTCTCTTTGTCTTTCCTTCTCTCTTCCACTATCCCTAAAAATCAATGGAAAAAATATCCTCAATTGAGGATTAACAAGAAGGAGAAGAAGAAGAAGAAGAGGAGGAGGAGGAGGAGGAAGGCGGCAAAGGAGAAAATAAGACTTCCCCTACCTGGTGAATAAAAAAGACTTACAAGTCCAGGAAGCACAGAGAGTTCCAAACAGAGGAAACCAAAGAGGCCCACACCAAGACACATCATAATTAAGATGCCAAGGGTTAAAGACAAAGAGAGACTCTTAAAAGCATCAAGAGAAAAACAGTGAGTTTCCTACAAGGGAGCGGCCATATGACTGTCAGCTGATTTCTCAACAGAAACTTTGCAGGCCAGAAGGGAGTGGCAAAAAATATTCAAAGTGATGAATAGTAACCAAGATTACTCTACCCAGCAAAGCTCTCATTTAGAATTGAGAGTCAAATAAAGAGCTTCACAAACATGAAAAAGCTAAAGGAGTTCATCACCCAAACCAGTATTACATTAAATTTAAAAAAAGAAGAAGAAGAAGAAGAAGAAGAAGAAGAAGAAGAAGAAGAAGAAGAAGAAGAAGAAGAAGAAGAAGAAGAAAGGAGGAGGAGGAGTAAAAAATATGAACAAAAAATGGCAACAAATATATATCTATCAACAACTGAATCTAAAATCAAATTAAACAAATAAGAAATCTAATGAACAAAATAAACTAGTGAGCCCTAGCCAGTTTGGCTCAGTGGATAGAGTGTCAGCCTGCAGACTGAAGGGTCCTAGGTTCAATTCCAGTCAAAGGCACATGCTTGGTTTACTGGCTCGATCCAACATGCAGGAGGCAGCCAAACAATGATTCTCTCTCATCATAGATATTTCTATCCCTCTATTCCTCTCCCTTCCTCTCTGAAATCAATAATATATATTTTTAAAAGTAAATAAGCTAGCCGAAACCGGTTTGGCTCAGTGGATAGAGCGTCAGCCTGCGGACTGAGTGGGCCCAGGTTCGATTCCGGTCAAGGGCGTGTACCTTGGTTGCGGGCACATCCCCAGTGGGGAGTGTGCAGGAGGCAGCTGGTCGATGTTTCTCTCTCATCGATGTTTCTAACTCTCTGTCTCTCTCCTTTCCTCTCTGTGAAAAACTCAATAAAATATATTAAAAAAAAAAGTAAATAAACTAGTGAATAAAATAGAATCAGTGGCATGGAAGCATGGAACAGACTGACAAATCTCAGAGGGAAAGGGGGAGGGGCTGGAAGAGATCAACCAAAGATCTTACCTATGGGGTCCTAGGTTCAATTCCAGTCAAAGGCACATGCTTGGTTTACTGGCTCGATCCAACATGCAGGAGGCAGCCAAACAATGATTCTCTCTCATCATAGATATTTCTATCCCTCTATTCCTCTCCCTTCCTCTCTGAAATCAATAATATATATTTTTAAAAGTAACTAAACTAGCCGAAACCGGTTTGGCTCAGTGGATAGAGCGTCAGCCTGCGGACTGAGGGGTCCCAGGTTCGATTCCGGTCAAGGGCGTGTACCTTGGTTGCGGGCACATCCCCAGTGGGGAGTGTGCAGGAGGCAGCTGGTCGATGTTTCTCTCTCATCGATGTTTCTAACTCTCTGTCTCTCTCCTTTCCTCTCTGTGAAAAACTCAATAAAATATATTAAAAAAAAAAGTAAATAAACTAGTGAATAAAATAGAATCAGTGGCATGGAAGCATGGAACAGACTGACAAATCTCAGAGGGAAAGGGGGAGGGGCTGGAAGAGATCAACCAAAGATCTTACCTATGGACAGACAGTAGGGTGGTGAAGGCCTAGGGTGGGGCAGGAACTGGCTGGAGGGGGGCTAAAGGGGGGACATCTGTAATATTCTCAACAATAAAGATTTAAAAAGGAAAGAAACATCAATGATAAGAAAGAATCATCAATTGGCAGCCTTCTGCACTGCCCCCACTGAGAATCAAGCCTGCAACGTGGGCATGTGCCCTGCCTGGGAATCAAACCTTGACCTCCTGGTTCATGGGTCGACACTGAATCACTTAGCCACACCTGTTGGGCCATTTCTAGGACATCTGGTTGGTTCTTTTTTAAAGTTTTAATCTCTTTGGTAAAGTACTTGTTTTGTTCATTGATTTGTTTTCTGAGTGTATTGAATTACCAGTCTGTATTTTCACACAACTTGAGTATTTTCAGAACTGCAATCTTGAAATCTATGTCACTTATATCACACATTTCCATGTGTTCCAGCTTGCTTTCTGGGGATCTTTCATTTTCTTTCGATCATCCTTGTTACCATGGTTATTCATGGTAGTTGCTGCCCTTCTTTGTCTAGGCATGTATATATGTCTATATTAACGACCTTTCTATAGCAACTTTTTCTGGAGAGGTCTTTCTACTACTTTCCAGTTGATGGTGCTGAATCAGAAGATTTTTTTTTACCTCTGTGATCTCCTAGACTTGACCTCCACGACTTCCGTAAGACAGTACGCTGTGCTGCTTGGGATTGGGGTGTGTTTGCCCTCACTCTAATGGGACCTCTGTGGGGTCCTGCCCCCAAGCATCCCAACTGGGGATTGAAAGGGCGAGGACTGCGCCCTCCACCTTGTCCCAGGGTAAGGGCTATGCCCTCCATCTTACCTTGGCCATGTGCTTAGCAAGGCTTCTTCCCAGAAGCCAAGCCACTGCTGGCCACGCCCAGGATTTCTCTGGACTGGCCAATGATAGTCAAGGGAAGTGCACGCCATCACTATGACCACATCCTGTGTAATGAGACACCGACTCGCGCCTGGCCAATCGGCAGGGCCCACAGTCCTTTCTCCTCCCCTTACCCCAACCCCCTATAAAACCTCTCTCCACACAGAGTTTTCCCTCGCTCTGCCACCTGCTGCTGTGCCAGTAAGGGCGGCAGGGGAGCCAAACCTAGGTTTGAAATAAATGACTCTTTGCTTTTGCATCAGACTCGCTGGCTCCCTGGTGGGCCCTTGGGAATCTTGAAATCTGGGCAAAAGAGGGATCAGTCACAGAGGGAAACAGCGGTCCTACTGCAATAGCTCTTGTTTTACCAATAATGTGCTCCTTGACCCAAGGAGCAACACCAAAGGCAACAGGAGGCAAGTTTTGGGAGTCCAAAGGGCAGCAGGGCTCTGTGGTTCCATCTCTTTGTCTGAAACACCACCAAAGCTGTGAGGCAGAACCCCGTGCTCTGTCAAGTGTCTGCTGGCTCAGTCACTGTTTTCTCTGCTTACCCTGCTGGACTGCCCACCCCTGCTCTTTGTTCCTCCTGGTGGAAGGAAGCAACTGCTACTGGTGGCTTCCTCCCCTCTCCAGACTGAGCTGCAAGCTCCCAGCTGCAGGGCTGCATCTGTGGCCAACCATCTGAGCTTTCCTCCCTTCTAATCTCCCCGTTTATTCCTGGTTGTCCACCTTTTGATGTTTCAATGCACAGGTCTCTCAGGCATGTCTCTCTATCGGGTAGGGAATTCTTTGTTGAATTACTAGTATAGTTGGTTGACTTGTTGAAATTTCAGGAGGAAAGGCCAAGAGATTCCCTCATGCTGCCATTCCTCTGATGTCACTACCTAGGCTAGTCAATTTTAGGAATAACCGACATAGAAAAGCTCTGAAAAACAAGTAGAGTTAACCTTTGCAAAGGACATTTACAATTGTAAGGGAAATCTCCATTTGTAAGAGTTTTCCCTCTCTGTACCAGGAAGGGGTAGGGAGATGACTTTATCTCTAGAAACTCTTAACCTCCCATAACTGACTCCCCTATATCACACCCCCCATCTTTTTTTTTTTTTCTTCCAGCTGAAGTGATATTTAAGGTGGTGGCTTCAGTCATTTTGGAGAGTTACTCAGTTCTCCTGGGTCTCTACAGGAAGTATACATGTTATTAAACTTTTGTTTTTCTTATGTTAATCTTCAAAAGGTTAACATCCCTTTTCTTATAGGGATGTCTAATGGAAAAAATATTTTGGTTGGCATTCCACCCAACTGGAGAAGCAGAAACCTTTATATCTATAGCCACACCAGCACACTGTTAACGTAAAAAAAAACATTGAAACCTGTAAAGAATTTTGTGAGTTTATTTGAGCCAAACTGTCGACATATGCCGGGAAGCAGAACCTCAACGAATTGAGATAGTGCTCCGGAGAATGGCAGGGTTACATCCGTATTTATACATGAAATTCATTGGTGACACATTTAAGGAGGTGGGATTAAGCGAAGTGGGGGAAACCTCGGTGATAGGATAAAAAGTAAAATGATGGACACATACTTAGGTGGGTGCAGGAATAATTAACATGATAAATGAAAGAATCTGCTGCTTCTGTCCTGGGCTTAGGCCTCTCCTGAGCTTGTCAGATCAGCATGTGGCCCCTTTCGTCCACAACACTATGTTCTCAAATGATAATTCATCTACATCATTCATGCCTACTGTCCAGGTTCTAGGCCTTGAAGTTCTTTCTGTCAATGTAAGAAACATTCAGACCTGCAGAGAATTCTTGTGAGTTTATTTGAATCAAACTGTCCACAACTGCTGGGAAGCAAAATCTTAACCAATTGAGAAAATGCTCCAGAGAATGGAAGTTTCGCACCTTATTTTATACATTACAATCAAAAGTGAAAACAGTGGGTTACATGAAATTCAGTGGTGATAGATTAGGGAGATGGGAGAAAGTAAAGTGTGTGTGTGGGTAACCTCTGGGATTGGATAAAAAGTAAAATGACAGACATGTATATCATTTATATATGTGGGTACAGGATAGTTAATAGTCAACAATTAACATGGTAACAATAACAATGAGAGGATTTGTAGTCTCTACTCTGGTGCATTGGTTGTGCCTGGGGGGCCAGAAAAAGGAAATTTGCTCTGACATCCCAAAAGTATGTTTTCTTAAATGCAAGAGATAATAGACAGGGGTAGGTAAGGTACAGATTGACTTTTGTCAGGGAAGATTCTAACATAAGACATGATTACCTGCCATAAATTGCTTTCAGTTAAAAAGTTTTATTTTCAGACTATCCTTTGTGGTTACTTTCAGTCTCAGAGTTTGCAAGGCCAGCCATGCAGGCCTTCTCTGAGCTTGTCAGGTCAGCACGTGACCCCTTTTTGCCCACATTTCTATGACAGTGTTGTAGGCAGTTAGACAGACATGAGCAGAGCAAGGACAATGGGCCAGGTACAGAATGTCATCAGGGTGAAAAGCACCAGGTGCCTAGCAATGGACAATCAATTGTAGGGTGGGACCTCACCCCCAGAGTGACTTTCCTTCCCTGGCATGTCACTGGTGGTTTGGACCCCCTGACCTTTCCTCCCTAGAGATAACATTTAGGCCTCATTTGTATTTTAGCTCCAGGCCCAGATAAGCAACAAAACCAGCCACGGATGATGTCAGGACCAGCTGCAATGAATAATAACCCCCTGCCCTGTTGCCGGCCAATCATTCAGTGGAGGCCACAACCCCTGAATGGACACACCTGGAAACCTACTGAATACTCTGTTGAGATCTTCCCCTGGGACCTCCCCTAAAATCTCCACCATTAAAACTCTTAGGAAGGAGGAACCAGCATGCTCTTCCTTCCAGGAGCACAGCAGTGCCTTTCCCTTTCCCTTCCCCTCCCTCTCCCTGCCCCAGACACGTTACCAGTTACCTTTAGCTTCCTTATTCACAAACTCCAAGGACTCTTCCTTTACCTCTATAACTCATTTCCTAAGCCCATTTTCTTTCTAGGAATTACTTCTTCTACCTCTGTGATTTACCAGATAAATGTTCTCTTACAGTTTGGGTCTTGACTCTGAATGCTTTCCTAGCGAGGATCCAAGTACCAAGGTTGCTGAACACAGGTTTGGTCTGACCCAACTGTCAGACACCTGGTGCCTGTTCCTGCCACCTACAACAACACTGGGGAAATCCCCTGTCCCACTGCCCCTCACACATACTGGGCAAATCTAGCCCTGGGCTACCCCATTCACCCTGTTCTGTTCTGTCTGTTCTCCCCAACTCACAATGAGCAGCTTAAAGTGACCACAAATCAAAAGTCTTTTTCTAGATTCTCTCAGGATACATGTACCTATTAAATGTATATGAGATTGCTTTTTAACCAAAAAATATTGGGCAAGCATGAAGTATTGTTGCTGTTATATATAGTTACTTTGATTTATTCTAGTCCTGATACTGAGTTGAATAAATCTCTTCTTTGTACCTCAGCTTCTTCTGAAAGACTGGGAAGGTCCCATTAGATTTTAATAAATATTATGTGTAATTCTTAAGGGACTTTAAATCATTTGGAAAATAAATTTAAACCAGTCTATTAACATTACTTATTTTGAACTTACAGTTTAGAATTTTCTGTACGTGAGGGTCTATTACACTTGTTTCCTGTATAATCCAGTCCAATAGCACAGATTCTAATGGCCTCATCACATCCTATATTCATAAGTTAAGTGTTACTGAGTTTATTTTTACAACCACAAACACTGATAGTTTGCATGAATGACAGTCTTTCCTCAAATCATATCCCTAAGTCCAAAAGCTCATTTCATTCACTGATCTTTTTATATTTGTAACATTATTTAAATTTAACAAATTGCTGCATGAGATTTATTTTGAATTTAATTATAGAGTCAAAACGCCACATATAATTATGAATGTAAGTAGCAGTCAATTCTTTACCCTGATGGCTTGGGAGAAGCTGTAAAATATAGCATCGTCTTTCTACATAATCTCCTCTGAGTCTTCTCTCCCTGCCATTGAATCAGTGCTGACAAATAAAGTATCAGAATAGCAACTAATAAGAGGTCATGCTTTTGTGCTGAGCCCACCCCTTGCTCCTCATTCATGTTAATGCTAATGGGATGCCATTTAACACAGCCCAGGAAAATTCACAAAATCAGACTGCTTAGGAAGAATATTGATCAAAGATGTACAGGTCACAGCACCCTAGGGGTTAGTTTAAAATAAGTAACATGACATCGTTCCCTTTGTTATGAGTTAAAGACGTAAAGGGCATTTTTATACACTTGGGGAAGATATTCGGCAGTCTGGAACAGAAGAGGAAAATATGAAGAAAACAACTACCTCATTTTTAAAAAATATATATTTTATCGATTTTTTACAGAGAGGAAGAGAGAGGGACAGAGAGTTAGAAACATCGATCAGTTGCCTCCTGCACACCCCCTACCAGGGATGTGCCCGCAACCAAGGTACATGCCCTTGACCAGAATTGAATCTGGGATCCTTCAGTCTGTGGGCCGACACTCTATCCACTGAGCCAAACCAGTTAGGGCAACAACTACCTCATTGATGATAACATCAGTTTTAATTCTATATGATGCAACTAGTGAGTTTCAAAATGGAACTGCAGGTCCCACCTATTCTCTGGGATATAGGATGGACAAGAAATTTTCTGGGTTCATCACTGAATGAGAGGTCTGGTATCTTCTTAATATTACACATATGGAGATTAGTTTACTAGCTGTAAGGCTTTGCACAGGTTATTTAACTTCTCTGGGTCTCAGTTTCTCTATTTATATTTTAGAGATAATAATACCCCATATAATTGTTGTTTGGATTAACTGAATATGCACAGTGCCTTGTCCATAGTGGTGGACAATAGTGTCAGTTGTCATTAATTTATATTTAGCTTTTTTTCTGCTTGTTTTTTCACCTCAGTTCCTACAGCTAGACAACTAATACATGTTGAGGGACTGTTTTATGCAGCCCAAGTTTTGATATGGGCAGCAACTTTGTCTTTGTGGTTGTGAGGCCTGGGGGACTCTGGCTCTGCTGACTCTAGTACTCCCACTCAGCAGCCATCTTTATTTGGGGCCGCTGTAACAAATATATCACAGCCTGGGCATTGTAAACAACAAACATTTATTCCTAACCACTCTGGAGGCTGAAAAGTCCAAGATGAAGGTGCTGACAGCACCAGTTTCTGGTCAGGCCTGCTTCCTGGTTTGCAGATGGTCATCTTTGTATTGTGTCCTCACTTGGTTGAGAACATAGAGAGAAGAAGCAAGCTTTACCTGGCTCTTGTTGTAAGGTCACTAACCCCATTCATGAGAGTCTCACCTGCATGACCCAATGACCTTCCAAAGGCCCCACATCTAATACTGTGGCATTAGGGATTATACGTTAACATAGGAGTTTGGGGAGGACACAAACATTCAGTTCATAGCTGCAGCCCTAGTTTGGGCCAGCTCTCTTCTCTAATTCTGCTTAGATGATTTTCATAAAACAAGTGAAATGTCTCAAGTGCTTAAATAAACCTTTCAAACATATGCGTATGTTCAAAACTTGTTAGGTAAATTTACTAATTTAAAGGAACTAGGAAAGATTTCATAAAACAAATAATTTTATACTTTGTTGTTGTGTCTCTGTTCACACTTTTCATTTTTGTATTTTAAAGAAAAATTGTGATGTTCTCAGTTCTAAAATGACAGAATGAGTTTTAGAAAGCTGTTCTATAAAGGAAAACTAGAAAATTACTAAAAGGAAGAGGAAAGGGGAGGCAAAGAAGAAAGGGAGCTAGAATTAGATATGTCCAACAGAGGCTCATATCCATTGATTTTATTTTTTACTGAATTTATTGAAATGACATCAGTAAATAAAATTATATAGTGTTCAGATGTACCATTCTATAATACATCAACTGTATATTGTATTGTGTATTCACTATCACAAGTCAAGTTTCCATCCATCACCATTAATCCCCCCTCTACTCTCTTCTACCTCCTTCCATCCCCTTTCCCTCTGGTAATCACCATACTGTTGTCTGTGTCTGTGAATTTGTTTTTTCTTAATTCCTTCACCTTTTCACCCAGCCCTGCAATCCTCCTTCCCTCTAATACTCTGTCTGTCCTCTCTGAATCTGTTTCTATTTTATTGGTTTATTTTGTTCATTAGATTCCACATATGGTGAAATCATATGGTATGTGTCTTTCCATTGATTTTCTTTTTTTAAACCACTTTACTGAGAAAAAAAATTTCACATCATAAAAATTTCCTGTTGTAAATGTATAATTCAATGATTTTAGTATATTTACAGAGTTGTGTAGCCACCACAGCAATGCAATTTTAGAACATTTTCATCAACTCAAAAAGAAATCTCATGCCCATTAATAGTCACTCCCCATTCATCACCTGCAGTCTTAATTAATAAGTAATCTACTTCTGTCTCTATATATTCTATTCTACACATTTCATAGAATCAAATAATATAACATGTAGTCTTTTGTGTATGGTTTATTTCTCTTACCATAATGTTTTTGATATTTGACCATGTTGGATCATGTATCTTCATTCCTTTCATTGATTCTTAAAGAATGTTTTATAATTTTACTTTAATATTCAGGTGAAAATGCCTGATATTAAGTCTCTGCTGAGAAATGTAAGACATGAGTTATCCTATCTAATAAAAGAGAAACATGGTAATTGGCGTACGACCGCTACCCTTCCCATTGGCTAATCAGCGAGATATGCAAATTAACTGTCAGCCAAGATGGCGGCCAGTAGCCAGGCAGCTTGAAACTCACTTGAGGCTTACTTGCTTCAGTGATGGAGGAAACCAACGTTCCCCACCTGCCTTGCAGGCCTCTGAGCCTGCAGTTTGAAACATTTTAACAAATATAGAAGCTAAAAAAAAACCCAGAAACCAGCTTTCAGCGAGCTGGGATCTCAGAGCTGGAGTTATACATTGTTTCGAACCGAAACAAACCAGATACCTACTTTCAGCAGCGGAGGCCTAAGAGCTGGAGCCTCAGAGCTAAAGCTGGCCCAGAATAAAAAAGAAAAAAAGGAGCAGTCGGGAGCTTCCGTCCCCCGCCAGCCTGAAAACAGCCCTCAGCCCCTCCCCAAGACTGGCCAGGCACCCCAGTGGGGCCCCCCACCCTGATCCAGGACACCCTTCAGGGCAACCCAGCCAGCCCCACCCATGCACCAGGCCTCTATCCTATATAGTAAAAGGGTAATATGCCTCCCAGCACCGGGATCAGCAGAGCTGAGAGGCCTCCTGGCACGGGGATCAGCGTGACGGGGGGCAGCACCCAAACCCCCTGATCGCCCTGTGGCTCTGTGTGTGACAGGGTGCAGCGCCCCAACCCCCCCCCCAAACCCCCCACGGGCCCTGCTCTGTGTGTGATGGGGTAGAGCCATAACCTCCCGATCGGCCCTTTCCTGAGTGTGACAGTTGCGGTGCCCCAACCCCCTGATCGGCCCTACTCTGTGCGTGACAGGGGGGAGCTCCCCGACCCCCTGATCGACCCTGCTCTGTGCATGACAGGGTAAGGAGCCCCAAGCCCCCTGATGGGCCCTGCTCTGTGCGTGACAGGGGGAGGCACCGCAACCTCCCCATGAACCCTGCCTTGAGTGTGACAGGGGGGGGGGCCCCAACCCCCCAATCGGCCCTGCCCTGAGCGTGACTGAGGGTGGCTTTGCAACCTCCCAATCCGCCCTGCTCTATGAATGACGGGGGCGGCACCCCAACTCCCCAATCAGCCCTGCTCTGAGCCCGACCAGGGGCTGCACCTAGGGATTGGGCCTGCCCTCTGCCACCCGGGAGCAGGCCTAAGCCAGCAGGGCATTATCTCCCGAGGGGTCTCAGACTGCGAGAGGGCACAGGCTGGGCTGAGGGACCCCCCCTTCCCCCCGAGTGCACAAAATTTTTGTGCACCGGGCCTCTAGTAGTTATTTATAAAAGAATAACTCATAAAATCGGCATACACTAGTGTATTTCAATCAAGCCATAGTGACTTGAATAAAAAGAAGAAATAGTTTCAATCAGACAGTAAAACTGATTATTAAATGTTAGAGTTGCTTGATACTAACAGTAGTTGAGAAAAAAATGCCCTGGATATAGGTATTGGAAAAGGTGGAGGACAGAGAATCTCTCCTTGGACAATTATAACAGAACTTTGGATAATGAAGGCCTCCTGTGGGTGCCAGATAGTGAAGTCATAGTGCTGAAAGTTTCCATGGACTCTTGGGGAAATGTGATGAATAAATAACTAATATAAGATGTAGTTATAATCTATCCAAGGAAGAATAGTGGGCAAAATTTATCAAGAGCACAACCACACCTTCCATTTTTAAATAGACTTTAATTTTTGGTGCAGTTTTAGTTTCACAGCAAAATTGAGGGGAAGGTACAGAGATTTCCCATATATCTGCTGCCCCTACACAGGCATAGCCTTCCCTATTATCAATATCCCTCACAAGAGTTTTATGTTTGATAAACCTACATTGACATAGTATCACCTAGAGTCCATAGTTTATTAGGGTTCACTCTTATACATTCTATGGGTTTGGACAAATTAATAATGACATGTATTCACCATTATAGTATCATAAAAATTTCTCTAAAAATTCTCTGTGCCCTCCCACCCCACTAATCTCTGGAAACCATTCATCTTTTTATTATCATCATTGTTTTTGCCTTTTTCTAGAATGCCATGTAGCCTTTTCAGATTAGCTTCTTTCACTTAATAAGTTTTCTCCATGTCTTTTCATGGCTTGATAGCTCACTTATTTTTATTGTTGAATAATATTTCATTCTATGGATATACCACAGTTTGTTTATGCAGTAACCTACTGAAGAATAGCTTGGTTGCCTCCAAGTTTTGGCAATTATGATGTGCAGATTTTTGTGTGGCATATGTTTTCATCTCCTTTGGGAAAATACCAAGGAACTCAATTGCTGGGTCACACGGTAAGACTATTACGTTTTGTATTTATTAAGTTTGGTGGCACTGTTTTCCTGGTATTTTCATTTTGCACTGGGCTCTGCAAATTATGTAGCTGACCATGCCAGAACCCCATTGGAGGGGCAAGAGATTGTGCTAGAGGTAGGAGTCCTATCTTGGTTGAGAAGGAACAAAATAGCCAACTATGGGCCAAGCTTGGAGGTCATGGAGGCCTAAAAGATGGGCATGGGAGGAAAACTTGTGGGACATAGCTGATGTATGGACATGAATATGTGGGAAGGCAATTATTGCCAGGAAACCCACCATCACATGAGGGGAGTTGTGGGAGATTTTGAAAGTACATTTTATTTCATTTTACTTTTCTTCAATTAAAAGATAAAGAAAAAAATTAACAAAGGGTTTTTGAAATGTTTTTCAAGAGGTCCAGAATGTGTACATGTTTTTCTAGCACCACATAAACTTTTCCTACATTTGTCCTTTTTATTCAGAAGACATCATGAAATAGCAGCATAGTTAGTGGACTATTAATATTACTTGGTTATAAAAACAACTTATTTTTTGTGGTACAAGTAATAGAACCAAATGGTATTGCAAGTTTAAATGATCCTTAATTCAGTACACAAATAACTATAAAAGTTGAGACGTTCTCTTTATAGGTATAACTAGAGGCCTAGTGTACAAAATTGTGCATGGATAGGATCCCTAGACCTAGTCTGTGATCAGGGCCATCTTCTGCCCACTCACCAGTCCCCAGTCCCGCCCTGCCACCCCAACTCCCCTTTTGCCATCTGGTGATCTATTGGAGCCTGCCAGCTGTGGGGAGGGACCAAGAGGTCAGCCATTCCGCCCAAGTGCCAGTCCCGCCCCGCCGCCAACACCCACCCTGGCTCCCTGTGGTTCCCCTTTGGCCATCCAGTGATCAGAGCCTGCAGGCTGTGGGGAGGGACTGAGAGGTGGTCCATGCACCTCATAGCGATTGGTTGATTAGTCATTATGGTTGTTACACCCTTATGGTCGCTGGCCTTTTATTATATAAGATATTTAAAATGTTTATTATCAAGGGCATGTTAATCCCAAATAAAGCCTTAAAATACATTCAGAGTCCAACTTGTTGCATTCCAATGTTGAGTTATAGTATTTTATTTTATTTTATTTTTTTATTTTTTTGAGTTATAGTATTTTAGAGTGCTTGCATTTTGCTTCCTTCTGTGGTAGCATACTGGCAAACTCCAGTTCACCTCAGAAAGTTAAGGATGAAATTCTTAATCTGCACTCTGAATTTTCTTTTCTTAACAGTTCAAGGTGCCTCTTGATGTATTCCCATGATACAGAGGAATTTACACATTTAACTCTTAGAATATTGTGATGAAAATATTCCTGATTTTTTTTGGCTATGAAGAAATCATCCTTTAGCTTGTGTTGAGAATTTGAGTTCCAATTCTCATCTTAGTTAGCATGGCATAAATAATATGAAAATAGCCATGTTAGAAAATGCATTTTTCTCCTTAACATTGGTCTTAACTATGATTTTTGTTGTTGTTGTTAATCCTCACTTGAGGATATTTTTCCATTGATTTTTAGGGAGAATAGAGGAGAAAGGGAAAGACAAAGCAAAACATCAATGTGAGAGAAACATATTGATTGGCTGCCGCCTGCAAGAGCCCCAACCAGGGCCCATGCCAGGGAGGAGCCAGCAACCAAGGTATGTGCCCTTGACCAGAATTAAACCTGGGACCCTTTGGTCCACAGGGCAATGCTCTATCCACTGAACCAAACTGTCTAGGGCAACAATGATTTTTTAAAAAATTAACACCAAAGCAAAGGCAACAGAAGCAAATAAACAAGTGGGACTACATCAAACTAAAAAGCTTCTGTACAGCAAAGCAAATCATCATTAAAATGAAAAGGCAACCTACTAAATGAGAGAAAATATTTACAAGTCATATATCTGATAAGGGGTTAATATCCAATATGTATATAAAGAACCCATACAACTCAATAGAAAAAAAAATCCCCGCAAAATAAAACAACCAATTGAAAAACGGAAGAGGGGGGAGAAACTAAGATGGCGGCAGAGATAAACACCGGGAAATTAATGCCGCGCACAACAATTGATTAATACCTCAGAGAAACAATACGGACTTCATCCAGAACAACAGGAAGCCTGGCTGACTGTAAATTCTACAACTAGAAGGAAGGAAAGGCACACTGAGACCCAGAGAAGCTGCAGGAGAGAAGCGCAGAGGTACGGGGCTCGCGCACACGGAAAGGGACTGGCACCGGAGGACGCGGCGGTCTTTTTGAATCCGGGGGGAGTCACAAGGTCCCGACGG
>NW_006282183.1:458474-459032 GCF_000327345.1 Myotis davidii | reverse complement strand
CCCCAGTAGGGGGTGTGCAGTAGGCACCCAATCAATGATTTTCTCTCATCATTGATGTTTCTCTCTCCCTCTCCCTTCCTCTCTGAAATCAATTAAAAAATATATTAAAAAAAATTAAAAAAAAAAACGGAAGAGGATCTGATAACATACCGATGGACAACAGGTACATAAAAAGGAGCTCAACATCACTAATCATCAGAGAAATGTAAATAAAAAACCTCAGATCTATTAGAATGGTGATTATTTAAAAAGACAAGGAATAAGTGTTAGTGAGAATGTGGAGAAAAGGGAACCCTAGTGCACTGTTGGTGTGAATGTAAATTGGTGCATTTACTATGAAGTCTCCTTTAAAAATTAGAAAGTAGCCATAGCTGGTTTGGCTCAGTGGATAGAGCATCAGCCTGAGGCCTGAAGGCTCCCAGGTTCGATTCTGGTTAAGGGCACATGCGTGGGTTGCGGGCTTGAGTCCCAGTAGGGAGCATGCAGGAGGCAGCTGATCAATGATTCTCTCTCATCATTGATGTTTCTATCTCTCTCTCCCTCTCCCTTCCTCTCTGA
>NW_006282183.1:457990-458322 GCF_000327345.1 Myotis davidii | reverse complement strand
CAAGAGGGCACTGGTTCGATTCTGTCAAGGCACATGTCTGGGTTGTAGGGGCTCGATCTCCAGAAGAGGGGATACTGCAGGAGGCAGCCGATCAATGATCCTCTCTCATTGGTGTTTCTATCTCTCTTCCCTCTCCCTTTCTCTCCGAAATCAATAAAAATATATTAAAAATAAATAAATAAAAATTATAAAGTAGTATAATTCAGCAATTCCAATGAAAACACTAACTCTAAGGATATCTACCCCCAGGTTCATTGAGGCATTGTTTATAGTAGACAAGACACGGAAGCAACCTAAGTGTCCACTCATGGATGAATGGATAAAGAGAATAT
>NW_006282183.1:442545-457873 GCF_000327345.1 Myotis davidii | reverse complement strand
TTCTTAGATCATATTTAGGAATAGTATTCAGCAATAAAAAATGAGTAACTGCTATGATTTGCAATAGTATAGATGAACTTTGAAAGCATCATGCTAAGTGAAATAAGTCAGAGAAAGGTAAATCCTGTATAGTCTCACTTACATATGGAATCCCAAAAAAACAAAAAAACTAAGCTCAGAAATATAGAGAACAGATTGGCAATCGCCAGGAATAGTTAAATGGGTAAAAATGGTCCAAAGGTACAAACTTCCAGTTATAAAATAAATGTCATGGAGATGTAATGTATAGCATAGTGATTATAGCTAATAAATACTGTATTATATATTTGAGAGTTGCTAAAAGAGCAGATCTTATAAAAGAGCAGATCTTATAAAAGAGCAGATCTTAAAAATTCTTACCACAAAAAAAAATTTGTAACTATGTCTGGTGATGGATGTTACAAAGATTTATTGTGGTGATCATTCATAACATTATAAATACTGAATCATGCTGTTCACTTGAAGTTTAAATATAAGAAGTTTACATATAAATATAATTTATATGTAAATTATTTCTCAATAAAAATAAAATCCTAAAAAATTACATTTTTTTCTCTCCCTACTGCCATTTTTGGATCAGAGAAAATATGATATGATATAAAATATGATATTAAGTTAAGGTCATTAAACTTTCAGGAAAATTGAGGAATATATACATATCATGCCACATTTCAATATTTCTAAATATTTAAGGCCTTATCTATACTAATAATAGAAGAATATGCAAATTGTCTGGGACGCTATAACAGTAACAGTGACGACCAAACAGCAGCCTGCGTGGGGTGGCCAGGCCAGCAGGGGGTTAGAAAGGGACAACCAAATGACTGAACAGTAGGCTGTGTGGGGCAACCAGGCTGGCAGCGGGGGAAGTTAGGGGCCATCAGGCTGGCAGGCAGAGCTGGTTAGGTGTGATTCAGCTAAAGGCTGGAGAAATCGAGACTAGCTGCAAGACAGGAGTCCTAGTGAATGCCAGACTAGGAGATTCCCGCCGTGCACGAATTTCGTGCACCCAGCCTCTAGTTTGATATAAAAGGGAATGATGCCCTGCTACCAAGATTTTAGTTCTTTACTGATCTCTCTTGCTTTAACAACCTTGCTTAGTGGCCTTACTCTATTATTCTGACTCAATAGTACTGGGGAGTGGAGTACAAATGGCCAACAAATGAGTCTCTAATGTTAGGTTGAAAACGATGGTCCATAGGCCAACCTCTGCTACCTGCTTTTATTTTAGAGGGAAAGGAAGAGGGAGAGAGAGAACATTGTAAACATACTTTTGTTGAAACACAATTACACCCATTAGTCTATTTGTTGTCTATGTCTGCTTTTACATTACAACAGTAAAGTTGAATCCTAGAGAGAGAGACCATATATGGCTTGCAAAGCTGAAAATATTTACTTCCTGGCCTTTTACAGGAAAAATTTGCTGACCTCTGCTCTATCTTATTTGCTCTGTTTAAAAAGAGATTCCAGCGCAGCTGGCATGGGTCAGTGGTTGAGCATCAACCTATGCCCCAGGAGGTTGCTAGTTGGATTCCTGGTCAGGGTACATGCCTGGTTGCAGCCTTGATCCCCAGCAGGGGCGTGCAAGAGGCAGCCTACTGATGTTGATGTTTCTCTCTCATTGATGTTTCTGTTTCTATTCCTCTCTTCTTTCCTCTCTCTCTAAAATCAATAAAAACAAATCTAAAAACAAAGAGAGGCCAAGCTCTAACTGGTGTGACTCAATTGGTTGAGTGTCATCCCAAGCACGAAGAGGTCACTGGTTCGGTTCCTGGTTGGGCACCTGCCAGGTTGCAGGTTTGATCCCTGGTCAGTGTGCATACAGGAAGCAACTGACTGAAGTTTCTCTCTCTCTCTCTCTCTCTCTCTCTGTCTCTCTCTCTCTCTCTCCTTCCTTTCTGTCTCTCTAAAATCAATAAAAAAATTAAAAATAAAAAGAGAGTCCAACATGCATCCAGTTTCAGAAGAACAATGTGAAATAAGCACTATATTCACTTTTGTTCATTTACTGTTGTCATTCATTCATGGAAATAAATATACTCTTCCCATTATACTCTTCTCCAGACAAGTGAAAGTAGTAAAACATTCTACAAGATGCTTCAACCCAAAATATCACTTTTTAAGCTGAAGGGTCTTCTCTTGATATCAAGTCATTGTTAACTTTAAACTGTTGAAACAAATCAGGAATAAAACCCCTGTTGTAAATCAGAGTCTTCTTTATATTTCTTTAAAATTGTCCACTGAGGTTTGGTACTTCAAACTCCAACACACTCTGAGGAATTTTATCTCATTTGAGCTTCAAAATGAGCTCTAAAATCCTTTGTGGTACACAGGGACAAATAGTTCCCACTTTACAGATGAGGAAACTGAAAGTCAAAACTGTTAAGTGTATATTTCAAAGTCAGGTTAGTGAGTGAAAAATTTGATCCTTTTTTTTACACAATGTATTTTAAAAAAATTTTCAATTACAGTTTATATTCAACATTAATTTGTATTAGTTTGAGGTATAGAGCATAGTGGTTAGATAATCATATATTTCTTACGAAGTGATCCCCCTGGTATTTCCAGTACCCACTGGCACCACACATAGTTATTACAATGTTATTCACTGTATTCCCTATGCTGTACTTTACATCCCCATGACTGTTTTGTAACTACCAAACTGTACTTCTTAATCCTCTCACCTGTTTTCACTCAGACCTCCAACCCTTTCCCCTCTGGCAAGCATCAGTCTGATCTTTGATGAGTCTGTTTCTACTGACAAGTTTGACCTTAAACTTGCCAGATTTGTGGTATTTCTAACTGCATCTTTGTATCATCCATTTTTACTTTTAATCATGGCATGTGCCGTTATTAGTTCCCGAGGGTCTTCTACTTGCCACGCAGTTTATATACAATGCCTTTTGACTTCCACACAATTTTTTGAGATGGTTGGTATTATACTCATTTTATAAAGGAAGAAACTAAAATTATAAAGGCTATGTAACTTGCCTCAAATCACAGAACCATTAAAACTGTTTGACTCCAAAGTGTGAACTCTTCCTACTCCACCATATCTGGGCTTCAATACTGAGCTAGCTTAGATTTGATGATTCCAAGGAAAAAGGAATCTGTTTCAAGTTTATGATAATGAATATGAATTTTACAGATTTTTAAGAATCAATCTTTCTCATTATAATTTTTACTTACATGAATACTAACTGAATGTAGACACAAATTATATAAATAAAAACAATAGAGAAAGAAAATGAAATGATTTCTGTTTGAAATTCAAGGTTGAAGATTTGTCATAGATTGATCTCACTCATATAAATAGTCAGCTAGCTAGCTTTTAGCAATTTGGCAACTAATGTGTTCAGAGATAGAAAAAGTAATGAGCAAATTGGCTAAACTTGGTTATTTATAAGTATTTATCATTTATTTGTTTGATATCGTCATTTGTTATATATTCCTGTCAGTTAGGATGGCAATTTCATGTATATACTTTACTGATTTTCTCTGCAGGGACCCATACTCAGTATTTCATATAGTGCTGCCTATAATTAAAAGTAAAATTCCTCAAGCTGATAATGATTCTTCATATTAGAAGTCTCATCAAAGTTATGGCTCATTAATTTCATCCTTTTTTTTTCTGTCACTGTTCTAATGTATCTGGCCTTTTGTAGGAGGCCCACCTGTCCATTTCCCTTTGACTGGGGACCTCCCTGGCGTGCAGGACTTGCAGCTTTGAGACCAGAACGGGAAGAAGATTTTAAACAGGGAGGTACCACAGAACTGTGCATCAGAATTTTTAGAATCTGGGGCTCTAATATCTTTATTTTCAATCATCTATGCTCTTTAGAATAAGATAAAATAACATTTTTTAAAAATATATATTTTATTGATTTTTTACAGAGAGGGAGGGAGAGAGATAGAGAGTCAGAAACATCGATGAGAGAGAAACATCGACCAGCTTCCTCCTGCACATCTCCTACTGGGGATGTGCCCACAACCCAGGTACATGCTCTTGACCGGAATCGAACCTGGGACCCTTCAGTCCGCAGGCCGACGCTCTATCCACTTTTAAGCTAATATAAGGATAGTGGGTTACCTACATTTTATGGAGGCAACTGTATGTGGTATGTGTAATCAAAGCTGAGAGAGCATTGGCAGTTCTTTTCTAGTCAAGTGAACTAACAGCCATTGTCTTGAATTTAGGGCAGAATTTGGCCAAGCTGTAGCATCTCTTAATTGATGTAATACAGCTTGAGATCATCATCTATCCAACAGAATGCTTCTTGGCATGCCTGGGGACCCTAGGCATTCCATTACTCGTGCCAGACAACCAAAATGCAGTGTTTCATGTCCCACCAGTGTGCTGTTAGTAAGCTAATAACAGAAACTTGAAATCACCACAGTGCACATCATTCGGTATAAAAATTAGACTCTGAATTCTTCATTACTCAATCCTACTAATGTTTATAGAATCTGATTATTATACTAAGTGGTGGTGTTAGCATCAAAATATGTGAATAATCCTGGAATATCTGCACTTTAGACAAAGAGGTCATTTTCCTAGTACGTTGTCTCTGTGTCCTGCAGATAACGATCCCCTCCACCAGGGGTCTCTAGCTCACTGGCATTATCAGAATCTAAGTCCTCCATGGCATATACTAAATTTATGTTGTCCAATAAATACAACAGCCACCAGCCCCACGAGGCGATCTAAATTTAAATTAGTTAAGATTACAGAAATTTAAAATTCAGTTTCTCAGTTGCACTAACCACATTCTATGTGCTCAGTAGCCAGATGTGGCTAGCGATTCCCATACTGGACAGTACAGACATTGCAGATGCCATTAAAAGGACAAAGAGGCAGCACCTGTCCTGACTGCCCTGGCTAGGTCTTCAGGACTCTGAATCCTCCCTTTTAAACAGTTAGTGTCCTGGTTGGATGATGAAAATATTCTCTGTGAGCCCATTCAATTTACTCTCCCTCATAGCCAGCATGTTATAGCTCTTTAATAATTTATAGATAACATTTCATTTTTTTTTCTCTGAGATATGTGGTACAAAAACAACAACACAAGGCCTTAGTTCTCTTTCCCCTCACCTCCCCAGTCTGCTCCTAACAAGCTGAGAGCACTTCACTGGGCTTACATTTGCTCCTGAGTTGGGTGACCAGATGTCCTCTAAGGCCTGAGACACTGGAACCTATACCGAAAGTGGCTCCTTAAATTAGTCCTCTCTGTAAGATACCATTTTTAAAAGCGAATATTACTCTTTCAATAGAAACACAGCCATGGGCTATAATCTCTGTCTTATACACTGACATTTTTAACAAGTGGTTTTAAAATTATTTTATTTTAAAGGAAAAAAAGGGGTTCTTTTTGAGTCTAATGTTCCTGTTTTTCTCAAACTATAGGTGAAAATGTTTTTGTATCTGGAGTTTCTCTTGCAGGTAGTATTCACCCTCCAGTGAGTGGGCCAAATCTTCACCCATTTGTGTGTAGCTCATTGCATATCATATCGATAATTCATGTAATTGAATACAGTGAACATCAATGATGAAATGGAGTTTAGGGAGTGAAAACTGTGGGCAGGAGGAAGCAGATGATTAAAATGGAAATGGCAGTCAGGAGCCTCAGTTGTTCTCCCCAGGTGTTTTGTTGGCAGAAATTTAAAAAACAAAACAAAACAACTTTTCTATCAAACTCCACCTGAAATTTTTTCAACTACAATGATGCAAAGAAAATACTTGCTAATTATGAGCAGGAACATTATCTATTAATATGTTAATGAAGCAGGTTTGCTAATGGTGAGAGACCTGAATTTTAATAAAATTTTAAGAGCTTCTTGATTACGTGTTTGTTAGTGGATATGATCATTTTAAATTATCTCTAGGTGGCTTTGCATGGAATAAAACTTACATTAGAACTGTATTCTAAACAGGCCTTAATGAAGCAGGTGAGGATAGCATCTGTGACATAAATACTGTCAGCCAGAAATTCACTTCAAAAGAAATGTAAACTAGTTAACCGGAAACATATTATCATATCTGCCAGTAACAGCTTTCAATGCAGGTAATTTATTGATGCATTTACTTGCTAATTTTTTCAAACATATTTGCTTATGAAGATAATGTTCCATTGAATTAATGGATACTGCCTTTCAATATTGGAAGGGTTATTTTTTATTAAAAGAAGCAACTCTAGTGTCCTGTTTTGACAACATCCCATACATAGATAAAAACTGTTTTACCCACCCAAACTGAGACATCTCTTGAGAAAAAGACAGCGTCACCCAAAATCCCCAAACCAGAATTAGTATAGAAACCTCACTGATTTATCTATTAATAGGAGAAACTGCATTACCTGTTCTTCAATACGATTTCAGCAGCAAAGTGGCTGGTAATCCTTACTGCCTCTCTCCAGCGTGGGTGGAAGTGCTGGGCACCATCCTTCATTTTGCATATGAGAGCATGAGGCCCTGATTAGTGGTGGAGCCTGGATTACAGTCCATGGGCTTCTGAGGAGAAAGCAGATGCTAAGGGGACGGGATGGAATCCCAGGTACAGAACCCAATGAGATGACCCAAGCAGCCCAGGGCAAAGCTGGCTTGGAGTCTCTGAAGGGTGTGTACAAGGGGCTTTGCTGTATCTTTGAGGGTTGTGGTTTGGATGTGGGTGTGGCTCATGTCTTCTCTTCTGTGTATGAGGCAGTGATGAAGGTGTTAGTGAGGGAAAGCAAGAAAAGGCGGTGGCTACGAGCCCAGTCTCAATGGCTTGAATCCATTGCCTGTGTGCTTAATAGGGCAAGAATGAGGGAAAGTCAAGGAGGCAGGTGGGTGGGATACGGAAGAGTAGGGACCCCTAACTCTTGTCGCCCTGAAGTTTGAAGAGAGGCAGCAGAGGAGCGGTTGTAACAGGAAGAGGCAACGCCCATCTGAGAAACCAGAGGTGCTTCCTCCTGAGCAGAGTTCCTTTAGTGAAGGTGACTCGAATTCACCGGGCTTCTTTCTTTCCCAGGTCCTGGAATGGTATTTCGTTCCTCATGTCAATAAAGCACACTTCTGTGGGAGTTATTAGAAATTGATAACACTCTCATAAATTTTTGGTAGTTTTTCTAATGAAATTTCTGAGTGTCTTTTTTTAAGTTTGGGAAGAAACAATTCAAGAAGGTAATGGGTCATTTAAATGACTTCTAATTGGGCCCTGGGTGAGTTTCCTTGGGGGCATGCTGCCCTCTAGGGGTTGAAGCATGTGGTGTAGAGGAGGATATTAGAGGTGTAAGAGCCTTGTTTGAGGGAATCAAATACTTTACTAGATGAGTTTGATTTTTTATAATAATGATTCAGTCTTTTCATCCAATTGTATTTCAGTTCTAGAAAAACTTTTTTTATAGAAATTATTACCTATTCTAAAGGCTATTCTAAATAAAGCAATATCAAATTCAATACAGTCCTTTTTTATCCTCTTTGTTTCTTTTTTTGAGATTTAGTATTTGCCATCAAGTAGGGTGGGTGGGGACAGAGAAAAAAATGTGCAGGCACCTTGGCTGGTGTGGCTCAGCTGGTTGGAGCGTCATCCTATACACTGAAAGTTTGCAGGTTCGATTACTGGTCAGAGCACATGCCCAAGGTGTGGGTTTGATCCTTGGTGGAGGAAAGCAATTGATGTGATGTTTCTCTTTCTCCACCTCTCCCTCCCTCTCTCTCTAAAATCAATAAAAAATATACTAAATTTTTGTGTGTATAGACATTTTTTCTCTTTATTGATTAAGGTTTTACAAATGTGACCTTATCTCCCCATTGCCCCCTCACCCTCCCCAATCCTGACCTCACCCTCACCCCCTGTTGTCTGTGTCCATTGGTTATGCTTATGTGCATGCATACAAGTCCTTTGGTTGATCTCTCCCCCTACCCCCACCATCCCCTACCTTCCCTCTAAGGTTTGAGCATCTGATCAGTGCTTCTCTGTCTCTGGATCTGTTTTTGTTCATCAGTTGATGTTGTTCATTATAATCCAGGGGTTCTCAACCTGTGGGTCGTGACCCCTTTGGGGGTCGACCGACCCTTTCACAGGGGTCGCCTAAGACCATCGGAAAACATATATAATTACATATTGTTTTTGTGATTGATCACTATGCTTTAATTATGTTCAATTTGTAACAATAAAATTGGGGGTCACCACAACATGAGGAACTGTATTAAAAGGTCACAGCATTAGGAAGGTTGAGAACCACTGTTATAATCCATAAATGAGTGAGATCATGTGATATTTATCTTTCTCTAACTGGGTTATTTCGCTTAGCATAATGCTCTCTAGCTCCATCCATGCTGTTGCAAATGGTATGTACAGACATTTTTAAAGTGATCATACTCCAATTCCTGATTATTCAGTAAAAAGTCTTTCCCCCTCTACTGGTGGCTACTTTTAGCAGATCCTTCCACATGCAGCCATGGGTAACTCTCACCTCAATTTTATTGAGCGGTTAAGGGCCTAACATCAAGAAACACCAGAACCTCTCTTTGAACCCAAGTTCCCTTATTCCAAAATCAATGCACTCCCATTTTCCATCAGAAAAATACAACTGGGTGTCACTTAGCTTTTAAACAACTTATTTGACAATTTTTTTTTGCTCCTCTGATTTTGTACAATAATCATGGCTTTAGTTTTTTTTTTAATAAATAAAAGGACTCACAGGTAGATAAATATGTGGTAGCCATACAGTTAATCATTTGGCAACACATGTATCCAAAACCCCAATTTTGTTAACATAGCCTCGAAAGAAAACCAATTGCAAAAGTTAGTATTGTAGCATAGGCCAAGGGCCAGAGAGAAATTCAGGTCCTACAGACTCAGGGAGTGAGCCAGAAAAACTTATACTAACAATAGAAAACAAAAGTGGAGGCACAGGGTAAATCAAGAAAAATGGCACATAAAATAGTTAAACAGTAGAATTCTGACCTCCTGTGGCTGGGGCGTTTCAGACATCCTAGGAGGATGGATGAGAGAATCATGGCCCTTTCTGGGTGGGATATGTGCTCCCCCCAGGAGGTTGCTGCCAGCTGGGACACTTCTTCTTCCCCCTGCCTTCCACCCCCAGCCCACACTACACAACATCAGCAACAGAAAGGCCAGGGCAGGCTGTAAAGCTGTTCTTGGGCTACAGATGCTGTGTTAGCGGAGAGGGGGTTTGTGGAGTGGGAACCACAGCACACAGAAGGGTAATTCTCAGGGTCATAAACAGCTGCAGCAGGCACTCTACAGTGTCCCCCTGTCGCCTCTCCCCAAATAAATAATAGCACCACAGAATCTAAGAACTGAAAAGGACTTTACCAGTTGCTTTGCTAACCCAGCTATCTAAAATGCACAAATCCTCCTCTGAGCGTCATTAGTAATCCTCTAACTTTTAGCAAGGCCTTGCTAAAATTACATTCACTTAAACCTGCCTTCATCTTGAAATACACTAGACCAGTGATGGTGAACCTATGACACGCGTGTCAGAGGTGACACGCGAACTCATTTTTTTGGTTGATTTTTCTTTGTTAAATGACATTTAAATATATAAAATAAATATAAAAAATAGACGTCTTTGTTTTACTATGGTTGCAAATGTCAAAAAAGTTCTATATGTGTTTTTTGGTTGATTTTTCTTTTTTAAATGGCATTTAAATATATAAAATAAATATCAAAAATATAAGTCTTTGTGTTACTATGGTTGCAAATATCAAAAAATTTCTATATGTGACATGGCACCAGAGTTAAGTTAGGGTTTTTCAAAATGCTGACACGCCAAGTTCAAAAGGTTCATTATCACTGCACTAGACCTAGCTTTGGCTGATGCCAGTGTATTTGATAATATTTACAGTCAGATGTATCTTTACAGTCAGATATATCTTTCCCAAATTCTGGTCCCTTAGACATAATAAAAAGGAAGTACCCCCTCCACACACACACACACACACACACACACACACCTGCTCTTGGTGACTACCCTGCTCCCCTTTCCCACTGTCTATTCCTAATATATTGCACAGAGGCACACATACCAGCATGGTTGCTTTTTTGATGATGTTGTTGATGTTATCAGTGATTTCATTCTGTTTCCACAACTTCCAAAAATATCTTGAAGTGGAAAAACAATGCTGACAGAGCTCTGGACAGGAGAAATCAAACCATGTAGGGTCCTCTTCTTTTCAAAAGGAACTTACAGAGGAAGAAAAAAATGTTATTGAATGCTTGAAGTTGCCTTAGAAAATGGTTTCATATCCTTTTTTTTTTTAATGGAGCCACTTTTAAAACAAAGTACTATAGCTATAAATTGATTTGCTAGTATGTTTGTGTGTCTAGAGGAGAGTGAGAGACACACACTTTTCCTGTTGTCTAACCTAATGCATCCTGCTATAATTTCAGGCCAGTTCCTATGTAGGTGTTTGGGTAACTTCTTTTTCTACAGAAAGGTTTCTTTAGCCTTTGGGGATTTCATTCTCAAATATTTTATAACTTTATCTTTCTCTGGAAATTATGGCTTAGATTATAACAATATTTAAAAGATATTTTTATTGATTTCAGAGAGGAAGGGAGAGGAAGAGAGAGATAGAAACATCAATGATGAGAGAGAATCACCGATTGGCTGCCTTCTGCACGACCTCCACTGGGAATCAAGCCCGCAACCCAGGCATGTGCCCTCAACCCGGAACCCATTCTGTCTGCAGGCTGAGGCTCTAGCCACAGAGCCAAATCGGCCATGGCTGGCTTAGATTACAGCTTCAGAAAACTTAAGATGTAATATCTATCACCTCTATCTACCTAATGCTGAAATTAAAGAAGAATATCAAAGTTTCTAAAGTGTGAGAAGTTGTATTGTTTCTTAACAACACTGGATTTCTTATGACTCATCTTCATGTCATCATTTCTGTTTTCATTTTAAACCAATTCAAGATCACAGCACTCACTCTTCTAGTGGGTGTATTAACTTGTTTGGGCACAAAGAGCTCGATGACCCAGAGTGAACTTACTAACAAGGAATTTCACAAGAAAATGCTGTATTTCCTCTTCCTTCTTTCACTAGAGAGCAGTTTGGTTCTAATTCAGGGTCAGAAGTGAAGGTTTATGATATCCCAAGCCAAGGTTCAACCTTAGTCATCCCAGTGGAAAAAGGATTAGAAGCTTAAGGCACTCCTCGAACTCATGTCTCAGCTCTGACCCCTCTGGGGTATCTGGGTCTCATCCCTGCACCACCCAAGCACTGGGGCTTCAAGCACTCATTTGTGCAGATTTTACATGTATATCCTGAAAGGCAGCCATGTGCCAAGCACCAATCTGGGTGCTAGGAATACAGAGGTGAACACAATTTAAATGATCCCTGTCCTCATGGCAAGTAAGAGAAGTAAACAGGCAATCAGAGGTGTGGTTAGAGCTGTGACGGGGAACCAGAGAGTGCCCTGTGAACAGTGAGCGAGTTTCCTGGTGCTGACAGGGATTGCGGGACAGTCAGGAAAAACCTCTCTAAGGAGGATATCTTTGAATGAAGGTTCCAGTGATAGAACATTTTTAGAGTGCTGAAAGAAAGAAAAAAAAAAACCCTGTCAACCCAAAATCCTACACAGTGAAAATATATTTCAAACAGAAATGTGATCAATAAATTCAAAGTAATCCTAATAAAAATTTTAGCAGACTTTTAAAAATGCAAATTGACCAGCTGATCTTAAAATTTGAGAATGCAAATTACGTAGAATATCCAAAATAATTTTAAGAAAAAGACACAAAGTTTTAGAATTCACACTACCTGACTTCATGACTTACTATAAAGCTAGTTATCAAAAGAATTTTATATTGGTAAAAGTATAGATATAAATCAATTGATGTTTAACAAAATATTACAAGGTAATTCAAAGAGAAAGAATAGTTTTGTTGTTGTTTTTTAATCCTCACCCAAGGATGTGCTTTAATTGATTTTGTAGAGAGAAAGGAAGGAAGGGAGTACGCGAGAGAGACACTCAAATGTGAGAGAGAAACATAGATTGGTTGCCTCCTATTTGTGCCCTGACCAGGCATGAACCCACAATCCAGGTATGTGTCCTGACAGGGAATCAAACCATAACCTCTTGGTGTATGGGATGCACTCAAACTTAATGAACCACCTGGCCAGGGTGAGAGAAAAAATAGTTTTTAATAATGTTGCTGGGACTTTTCATGTACGGTCACAGTTGGGAATACAAGGTAAAAGGAAAAATCTTCATGATTCTGAGTTAATAAAGATTTCTTATAGCAAATGACTTAGAATTTAAAAAAAATTAATAAGTTGGGTTTATCGAATTTTAAACTCTTGCTCTTTGAAAAACAACCTTAAAAATAAAAGTGCAAGTCACTGACCAAGAGAAAATATTTGCAAAACCCACATCAGATAGAATAGAGACTTTCATCAGAACACATAAAGAGCTCTTCTAACATAGTGACAAGAAGACAAACAACCTGATTTATTTTTAAAATGGGCAAAGGATTTGAAGAGGCACTTCACCAAAGAAGACATATGATAGCAAGTAAGCACATGAAAAGATGCTAAAATCATGAGTCATTAAGTGAATGTAAATTAAAAGTATCATGAAATACCCTACAACTCACTAGAATGGCTAAAATGTAAAAAGATTGACAAAACCGGAGTGTTGAAGATGTGGAGCAACTAGAATTCTCATTCTAATTGTTACTGAGAATGAGACGCTACCGTCAATTTGGAAAACAGTGTGGCCATTTCTTTTACAGTAAAATGTATACTTTTCTATGACCCAACAATTGCATTTTTTAAGTAGATACCCAAGGGAAATGAAGACTTATGTCCACACAAAGAATTGTTCATGGATGGTCATAGCAGTTTTATTCATAATAGCCAAAAATTGATAATGTAAAAAAGGTATGTAAATAAATCACAAAGTATTATGCTACACGAAAAAAGCCTTATAAAAAGGCTACATACTTTATGATTCCACTTATAAAGTGTGTCCCAAAATTCATGCAAGAAGTAATTTTGATAGAAAACACAGGTTTATAATTAAAAATTGTAAATTTTTTATTGATTCATAAAGCATACAGTATAGGGTTATGTATGGAATAGCGAATTGGATTATCATGTTGCGATAGCGAGCACCATTAACTGTTATTGTCTGAGCAGCTGCATTAAATGAGCCTCATTGCTGAAGATGATTTTGTTCGAAAAATCAGCATCCACTTGTTGTTCCATAATCCATTCAACAAACTCTATTCGCTGTGCGTGGTCAGTAGGCTTCAGTTCTTGAGTCAACTGAACTTTGTAAGCAGGAAGATGCAAATCTTTCATGAGAATACTCTGTAGAGAGCTTCTCGAAATGTCCAATTCTTGCCCACGGTGCCGACTTGATGTCCCTGGACTCTCAGCAACACTCTCACGAACTGCTTCGATGCGGTTGCTCAGGCAATGACAGTTAGTGGTGCTCGCTATCACGACATGATAATCCAGTTTGACATAACCCTATGCTTTATGAATCCATAAAAAATTTACAATTTTTAATTATAAACCTGTATTTTCTATCAAAATTACTTCTTGCGTGAATTTTGGGACACCCTTTATAAAACTAGTGGCCCGGTGCACGAAATTCATGCACATTAAAAGGGAATTAATTAGAGGAAATATTTTAATATTGCTATTTGCCCTTTCTCTATAATAGAAGTGTCAGATATGAAAGAAAATTAGTCAAAGGTATATGAAAAAATATATAAATTTATTAATAAATAAACAATAACATGATATAACAACAAACACATGATATAAAAACAACAAAAATATGATATGAAAACAGCAAAAACAATATAAAGACATTGATACAAACAATGACTGATAAATTGATTAAATTTATTCTAGTATCTCCACGTATACCACATTAAGAGTGAAGACACTTTCAGAGTGCTTGACTAATTTACCTTGTGATGAAGTATTTACAAATTTAACTTTAACATCACATTCTCTTAGAACTCAAGAAAAAGCAACATATAACTGACCATGTCCAAAAACGGGTTCAGGTAGGAATATTCCTACTCTGTCTAGAGTTTGTCCTTGTGATTTATTAATAGTCATCGTAAATGCTGGCCCAGACCCAGCCAGCTGCACACCTGTCTAGCGCCCCTCAACCCCCCACAGTGTCACATCAGCATTGGGTGGGGATGCACGCAGGCAGCATCACATCATCACTGGGTGGGGACGCACACAGGTGCAGTTGCCTGTGGCAGCCTCTGCCAGGGGTTGTCCCCAGGCCGGGCCATGCAGAGGCCCTCCTGGTGATGGATTGCATGACCTTTACGATTAGAGGCCCAGGGAGGAAGCAAAGACATTGGGAAGGCATTTTGTCCAGAGGCTGACCCTCTGTGATGAGCCACTAGAGGAGCCCAGACAGGTGGAGGGGTGGGTGTGTGGGATGGAGGGGCACTGCCTTTCTCTGTGATGTAAGGTGCAAGGGGTCACTGCTCTGGCCATTTTCCCGCAGGAGATGCCAGACCGCCTGGCTCTGACTTTGAAGGAGGTTTTCTGGGGTGCTCTGGAGGACTTGGGCACTCAGGAGGATTTGGGGGCTCTGGAGGACTCAGGGGCTTGGAGCATGGCAGGGCAGGGTGGTGTGGAGGCGAGGGTGGTGTGCTCAGCCTCTCGCTCTGGATTCCTGGGAAAGGTTGCTTCTCAGTGGCTTAAAGGAAGCATCTTCTGGGACAGCTGACAGCGCCACAACCCAAATGTGTTGTATCCGCTGGGCCAGCCCAGGGGGAGAAAGTGCAGGTGCAGGTGCCTATGGTGGGCTCTGCCAGGGGCCACCCCCGGCCGGACTGTGCGGAGGCCCTCCTGGTGATGGCAGTCCCTGCCCACCCATGCCTGCTATGCACTCAGCCTACTGATCGGTCATTATGTGATGGCATCCAAGACATGTGGGAACATTTTTGGGGTTATGTTGGCGGTGAGGAGAAGGAAATGACGATAAAAGGCATGTGGGAATATTTTTGGGGTGATGGAAATGTTCTCTATCTTAACTGCAGTGGTTGTTACACGACTGTTTACATTTGTCAAAACTCATCAACTTGGTGAATGTTGTTGTATGCAAAGTAGACCCCAACAAAGATTATGATAAGAAGAAAAAATGAAGACTGTGAGTATAGACATGTATTTAAAGAGTTTTGCTAAAAGGGGGTGATAGTTAGCAAGAGAAGGAGGGTCAAGAGAAAATGCTTTTTTTTTTTAAGACCGAGGATCTGGTAGCATGTTTATATGCTCACTAGAGGCCTGGGGCATGA
>NW_006282183.1:439659-440935 GCF_000327345.1 Myotis davidii | reverse complement strand
CGCAGGGGGAGAAAGTGCAGGTGCAGGTGCCTATGGTGGGCTCTGCCAGGGGCCACCCCCGGCCGGACTGTGCGGAGGCCCTCCTGGTGATGGCAGTCCCTGCCCACCCATGCCTGCTATGCACTCAGCCTACTGATCGGTCATTATGTGATGGCATCCCAACCAATTTGCATATCACCCTATTATAAGTATAGATTATACAAAAGGCAAAACTATAGTTACAGAAATCAGTGGTTCCCAGAAGTTGGTGGTGAGGAGAAGGAAAGGACTATAAAAGACATGTGGGAACATTTTTGGGGTTATGTTGGTGGTGAGGAGAAGGAAATGATGATAAAAGGCATGTGGGAGTATTTTTGGGGTGATGGAAATGTTCTCTTAACTGCAGTGGTTGTTACACGACTGTTTACATTTGTCAAAACTCATCAACTTGGTGAATGTTGTTGTATACAAAGTAGACCCCAACAAAGATTATGATAAGAAGAAAAAATGAAGACTGTGAGTATAGACATGTATTTAAAGAGTTTTGCTAAAAGGGGGTGATAGTTAGCAAGAGAAGGAGGGTCAAGAGAAAATGCTTTTTTTTTAAGACCGAGGATCTGGTAGCATGTTTATATGCTCACTAGAGGCCTGGTGCATGAATTCATGCACGGTTGGGGTCTGGACGGCCCGCCCTGATCAGGGTGAGGGAGGCAATCAGGGAGGGGCTTGGGGGGGGAGGGGCCATGGGCGGTTGGCTGGCCCCACACCCTGGGCTGGTTGAACTCCCGGTGGAACTCCTGGTCAAGGGGAGAATTTGCATATTAGGCTTTTATGATATAGCATGGAAATAATGCAATAGAGAGAAAAAAGCGATTGTGTATATGCAAGAGAGCAAAAATCCTTGGAGTAGATAGAAGCAGGGACCACTCTTCTGTTACCATATGTTGGGAAGACAGAGTACAAGGGAACACTGGCTGTTAAGGCAATGATGTGAGGGTACAAGTATCTGGATGATCTCTTTATTGGTTACTTCAGTTTATACAGTGAAGTAGGAACCTGAGTGTAAGGACTGAGGAGGAGGAGGGAAACTGAGGAGAAACAAAATGGTATGAAACAGTCAAGGAGCATAATGGGAGAATAAAAGGTCTAGAGCAGTGATGGTGAACCTATGACATGCGTGTCAGAGGTGACATGCAAACTCATTTTTTGGTTGATTTTTCTTTGTTAAATGGCATTTAAATATATAAAATAAATATCAAAAATATAAATCTTTGCTGAAACCAGTTTGCTCAGTGGA
>NW_006282183.1:433832-434414 GCF_000327345.1 Myotis davidii | reverse complement strand
GCACCAGAGTTAAGTTAGGGTTTTTCAAAATGCTGACACGCCGAGCTCAAAAGGCTTGCCATCACTGGTCTAGAGACATCTAGCATGATGGCCTGGCAACATTAAGAACTCATTTGAAGTTGGCAGCTAGAAATTTAAAATGAGACCAATCAGTGTGGTTGTGTGTTTTTTTCCAGCCATGTGGTAATGCCTCGGTTTGCAGAGTAGATGGAGAGTTGGATTTAACAGGAGTTATAGTTTTGCCAATGAAGTGAGAGGAGGTTAGGGGATTGAGAGTATGTTCAACGGAGTGATTATAATGACTGGTCATAGAATTTAAGTTGGGTAAGGAGATAGGTGAGGGCATCAAGGGATTGGGGACTAATGAAGGGTCAGAGGACCAATGAATTGAAATAAAAAACCTTAATGATGGCCCTAACCGGTTTGGCTCAGTGGATAGAGCATCAGCCTGTGGACTGAAAGGTCCCAGGTTCGATTCTGGCCAAGGGCATGTACGTTGGTTGCGGGCACATCCCCAGTGGGAGGTGTGCAGGAGGCAGCTGATTGATGTTTCTCTCTCATCGATGTTTCTGACTCTCTATC
>NW_006282183.1:430342-432460 GCF_000327345.1 Myotis davidii | reverse complement strand
GCAGGTTTCCGGGGGTTTGTTTAGCTTCTATATTTGTAACAATATTTCAAACTGCAAGCTCAGAGGCTGGCAAGGCAGGTGGGGAACATTGGAGTCCTCCATCACTGAAGCAAGCAAGCCTCATGTTCGTTTCAAGCTGCCTGGCTGCTGGCCGCCATCTTGGCTGGCAGTTAATTTGCATATAACCTGATTAGCCAATGGGAAGGGTAGCAGAGATACGGCTAATTACCATGTTTCTCTTTTATTAGATAGGATAATACAATATTAATGAGAATTGGTAAAATAAATTATGGTCCTAAATTAAAAACAGGTTTTGTGATGCGGTATGTTTATCCATCAGGTTACATATGAGACTATGCTGTGGATTTATATGGAAGTGAGATTGAGAAACTTATTTTCTGGCACTTCAAATTAGTGTTGTTTATCCTTCTATGTTCTGACACCATATCCTATCTAATAAAAGACAAAAAGGGTAATTGACTGTACCTTCGCTACGCTTCCCATTGGCTAATCAGGGAGATATGCAAAATTAATCCACTACGCTTCCCATTGGCTAATCAGGGAGATACGCAAAATTAATTGCCAACAAAGATGGCGGTTAATATGCATACATAGGCGCAATAATAGGAGGCGAAAGGGGAAGGATGGTGATCAGAAACCCAGGTGGCAGGCAAGAGCCAGGTGGCAGGGCAAAGGCAGCCCTGGCCCCCACCTTTGCCCTGCCCCCCAGCCCTGGATCAGAGAACCGGGGCCACCTTTGCCCACCCTCCAGCCGGTGATCACGATTGGAGGTGCCGCCTTGCTTGCAGCCCTGTGATCTGCAATCATGATCAGAGGAGCCCGGCTGCAGGCAAGGAGGCACCCCGGCACCCCAGCACCTGACATGCAGAGGTCGGGGATGAAATGACTTTTCCCAACCACATCTGCAAATATCCTGGGAAGGCATCACTGAAGAGCTCACAGCAACTCTGTTACTTGGCAAGGAAGAAAACAGTTGGCAACGGAAACAATCCCTTACATTAAAGTTAAGGTCCCTCTGAGTAAAAAAGAATATTTCCAACGTAAAGGAGGGAGCAGGCAAAAATAATAGGTTCTCATGACTTCCACTGAAGTTTGAGCATATGACAGAGTCAAAACGAACATACAAATTAAAACAGACAGTGGACATTCAAATGACCCGAATCAACTGTCACTGTTTGTCCCAATAGCAGCAATGCTTATGTGATAATATAGTTTAACAAACATACTAAACAAGTCACATGATAAGAGAGGTTCGGCGTCTAAAGTAAATTGAATATGTTCTTTAAAAATTCTCACGTCCTCCCCTCTGACTATAATTCTTAATTTTCCAATCAGAAAATTACCCCAGGTGATCCAGTAACATGTAGAACTCCAGTAACCTAACTTATTTTAAAAAACAAACATCACAGCCATTTTTAAAATATTTAAATTGATATTTTAGGGTTAAAATTATAGAAGATATTTAGATCCAAATATATTTTCTGAATAGAAAAGTATTTCAGTTTTTGATTTTAAAAAAATAAACATAAAAAATATATAAGTGACACATTTTCCCAAGGAACTCCGAACTAGTACCTTTCCCTCTAACTTTCTTCAAATTAAGGGAATCTATGGAGTTCCCTATACTGTACAAGTTTTAATGAAAGAAAATAAGACTTTCTAAGAGCATCAAATACATGTTTCCTTATTTACAAATATATATACTCTTCTCTCTCTCTCTCTCTCTCTCAAATATATTCTTACTGATTCAGAGAGGAAGGGAGAGGGAGATAGAAAAATCAATGATGAGAGAGAATCATTGATCGGCTGCCTTCTACACGCCCCATACTGGGGATCAAGCCCACAACCCGGCCATGTGGCCTGACCTGGAATCAAACTGTGACTTCCTGATTCATAGGTCGATGCTAACTCACTGAGTCACACCGGCCGGGCTCAACTCTTATTTATAAATTCATTCCAAGGACATATACAGCTTGAAAAGCTTTGGAAGTAGTTTCAAAAAAAAAAAAATAGCTTTTAAGTAACAAGAAAACAGTTATAGAAGTAAGTTTAAATTAAAAGAAAAAATTTGTTTTAATTTATTCAAGAGTGGGACAA
>NW_006282183.1:428081-429457 GCF_000327345.1 Myotis davidii | reverse complement strand
AGTGCCTCTAGTCCTATATAATAAAAGTTTAGATGGTGTCATGCACGTCATCATCACAAGATGGCCGCCACAAGATGGCCGGCAGGGGAGGGCAGTTGGGGGTGAGATCAGACCAGCTGGGACGGGCAGTTGGGGGTGATCAGGCTGGCAGGGGAGGGCAGCTGGGGGCAATGGACCAGCAGGGGAGCAGTTAGGCATCAATCACGCTGGCAGGGGAGCAGTTAGGGGTCATCAGGCTGGCAGGCAAAAGCGCAATCAGGCAGGCAGGCAGGCAGGCAGGTGAGTGGTTAGGAACCAGCAGTCCCAGATGGTGAGAGGGATGTCGGACTGCTGGTTTAGGCCCAATCCCTGTAAACTGGCAGTAGGTCATCCTTCGAGGGGTCCCAAATTGGAGAGGGTGCAGGCCAGGCTGAGGAACACACCCTCCCCCATGCACGAGTTTTATGCACCAGGCCACTAGTTATGATATAAATAGACTTCCTAGAATAATAGGTTAGAAAGTAAATGAGAATGCAATTAGTTCTTGCAGTGATTTTTATCACCTACAGATGAGTCATGGCAGAAGAATCTCCACAGGAATCGCCCTCAAATTAAGCAACTAAACACAGTGCCTGAACTGATGATCAGTCCTCATGATGTTTTGATGCTCTCCGACCTCCTTGTAAAGTTGGGTGTTGACCACTCTCCCAGATGTCACCAAATGCCTGTGGCATGGATATTATCCAACATATTGGGAATAGACATATTTCCTATTCTTTTGGAGACCATAGTATAAAATAAATATGCAGTATATACTTTATAGTATGAAATATGAAATTGTGATATTTATTCTGGAAGTTTAAAGGAATAATTAACATTGTAAGCATGTATACTTGGTCATAAGTTAAACATTTAAGAAGAACACAAATGTCAATTGTATTATTTTTTAAAATATTTTTAAATTTATTTTCTAAGAGAGATGAAGGGAAAGGGAGAGAAACATCCATGTGGGAGAGCAACGTTGACTAGCTGCCTCCTGCATGCCCCCAACTGGGGATGGAGCCCGAACAAACCTGCACAGGATGATGCCCAAGCAAATAAGCCATGTCGGCCAGGCTAGGTTGTATTATTTTTCAAAATATCCACTGCCCCTCCTGCCTGGTTTGTATTAAGCTTGATCGTGTGACTTTGCTTTAGCCAATTAAATGTGAGAAGTGATATATGCCCCTTTCAATCAGAAGCTGTAACAGCCATCATATGTTCTCTTTCTCCTATAGAGCGGAAATGCCCTATACAGGAGATTGTTCCTTCTCTTTATGCCTCAGAGTGAAAATGGAATGGTACAGGGCTGTAGGGACACAGGGCATAAATAAGAAAAAAATCTATATATTTAAGCC
>NW_006282183.1:420638-426797 GCF_000327345.1 Myotis davidii | reverse complement strand
GGATGTGCAGGAGGCAGCTGATCGATGTTTCTCTCTCATCGATGTTTCTGACTCTCTCTCTCTCTCCCTTCCTCTCTGTAAAAACTCAATAAAATATATTTTAAAAAAAAGAAAAAGAACGAAATATTTTCAAAATCTGCTACATACTCACTTGTATGTGTATTATATGCCTGGATAGAATATTTACATACTTAAAATTTCAAAGGTAATAAGACAGCTGTGGAATTAGTATTTTCAGTTGTTAGGCATACCAGAAGTATTCGAGTACACATTCACTTTCCTCTCAATTAGTAACAAGTGAGGTGAAGAAGATTTTTCTAATGTTTCCTCGACAACAAAATTCTGGGAGCTCTATTTTAGTATGTTAGTCCCTCCTGCTCCCACACAGCCCCAAACTGATAAAATCATTAGCCTTATTTAAGATGTTTTATACACAAATATTGAAAATCAGAAAATCCTACCCTATCTCTACTTTTGACTTGAGTTAAAATATGAAATGCCACCCTCCAGCCCCAGTGACTTAACAGCACCATTAAATACTCAGACAGATGACAGAAGCCATCATTGCCGTTAGGCACTAAGTTTCCCTGCTCTAGCCAGTTTTGCTCAATGGAGAGAACATTGGCTCTGGGTTGCAGTTTCCATTCTGGTCAAGGGTCCCTAGTCAGGGTGCCTGTGGGAGGCAACCAATTGACATAAATGTTTCTCTCTCTGTTGTTCCCCCACCCACTCTCTCTAAAAATCAATGGAAAAATATGCTTGCGTGAGGATTAAAAACAAAACAAAACAAAAGTTTCCCAGAAAAACACTTCTTTGCTCACCATGCCAGGTTTCTTTTCTCTTTTCCTGGTGTTTTATGTCTCTTGCTCTGAATTTCAATTTTGTTGTAAAAAGCATTCTTGTTATTTCACTGATGCTTATCTGTGTCAGACCCTGTCATGTTATGATGATTTGAGGTTGCCTCTAGTTGAGAATTTACCTCCCAAGAGGTAATTTAAACCTACACTGATAACTTCTTTAGGAAGAAGAGCTACTTAAAGCACTATCCTTCAGCAAAGCTGGAGAAGAAAGGTACAACAGACATCTCAGGTGAGATTGAAGGGCCCTTTTAATGGATGTTTGGCACTTTTGTCTCCAGTTTAATTTGTAGTCAGCCTCCACTCCCCTTCCCAGTGAATTCTGCCAAGTATCCTATCCAGCCTCTAGGAAGAGGAGAAGGGGAGTTGGTATTAGAAGGAGAAAAAAGGGACAGTCCTTCAGAGCTTTTAGCTGGGGAAATGCATTTGAAAACCTGTTGACTCATAAAAGACCACACAGTCAGGATGCAGGAGGAAATTAAGCATGACCAAGGTCTCCTCAGATGTTCTTTCCCCAACACTACTCACAGAAACTACAGTGAAACCAAAATAGCTTTGAAAATTACATGGCTTCAGTAAAGACCTAGATATTTTCATTGGTCCATAAGGCAGAATATTGAAAATAAAATGATCATCTACCTCCAAAATGTGATGTTACTTTTCTGCATAAATGATAAAAACTCTCCACTGGACATGTTTAGAAAAAAATGAGAACCCCTGTGCTTGAAAATCTGGGGTAGATGTGTGACTGTTCAATAGATTGATTGATTCTTCCTGGTTCCAACACCACTCTCTGGATCAGCGTTTAGGGAACTCTGTTCATGTCTTTGGTGAGCCTGTAGACTGAGCAACATGAATGGTGGGCATGCAGAAGAAAAGGATGTATCACAAATTTTTGAGCTGGGGTTTGGAGGGGAGTTAACTGGTACAGAATTGGAATTGTGAAAACAAGTCAGGTACTATTTAGTAAATCCCCTCCCACATTATGGCTTGGAAAAATGATGAATGACCTGGAGAGATACAATTTCTTATGCAGATTTTAAATTACCAAGTGATGCAATCATGTGCATTGAAATGACCATGCCTTGGCACAGGCACAGTACTTTCTCAGCATTTCTAATGCTCCTTTGACTGTCTATTGCTCATGTTTACAGATAACCTGCCTAGGCTGATTAACCCAAACACCCAGAACAGATAAACATGGTTAACAATTTAGCCATGCCGAGCCCATAACTATCCTGCCTGGGCATTTTATTTCTAAGTCTGAAATGTTTTAAAGGTAGTGAGTGAGTGTGTGTGTGTGTGTAAGAGGCAAATTAATTGTATAAACCAGGCAAGATAACAATAAACATCTAAACACCACTGTTATAAGGAAAGGAATAGGTTAACCTGGGCTCAAATAACTTCCTTCTAACCCATCAGTTGCACATTATCCAAGATTCTTAAGTGCTAAATTGGTCAGCTAAGAGACGTGCTAAGATGTAAGATCCTCTGGACAATGAGGAAAGAAAATTGAAGTGAAAATTGCAATATCCACCCACAAGAGACTTAAGTGAGATGAAGTGAAAATGTTTACAATGAAAGGAGAGAAAATGTGAAGATATTTAATAATAACGATAGCACAGGCGCTTAGGAAGGAAAAGGATGATTGGGAAAGGGGTAGAGAAGGCAAAGTCATAAAGCTCCCCAGGGATCTAGGCCTGGGGGTGGGAAAGCTCAGAGGAGCCTATGCATCAGCAGCAAACCAAACCCTGAGTAGACAATTGGTGTCAAGACAGCAGCAGCAGATGTTTTACTGGAAGAATGGTGGAATGACAGTCGCAGGAAAATTTTGTGACCTGCAGAGAAGAGCTGTGTTCCATTGACAGCTGGACAAGAATGCACACAGACACAAGGGAAACACAGTGGCTGTGTCCAAAAGCTGAGGGTTCACACAAACACTCCATCCATGCCTTTGTTCCGGCCCTCCGGTCCAGTTTAAGAACCCACTGTGGCCCTCAAGTCAAAAAGTTTGCCCACCCCTGGTCTATAAGGTAACCAGGTCTGTCAACTGAGAAATAGAAACACAGAATGGAAAAGAATTCCCATCATGTGCTTAAAGGTATGAGATCTGGAGTTAGACTGCTTGGGTTCAGATCCTCTCTGTCACTTTCTAGCTGTGTGACCCTGGACAAGTTACTTATAAGCTCAGTGTTCTCATCTGTAAAATGAGAATAGTAGTACCATCTTGCAGAGTTGTTGGGAAGATTGAATGAGTTAATTGAGTAAAAGAACTTAGAATATTACCTGGTCCACAGGTAACATTTAAAATGCTAACAGCTATACTGTGATATCACGTGATCAGCTTCATGAGTGGCCCTTGATTGAACAGTGCAGAGTGCTTTTGGCATGTTCTCATCCTTCCAGACTATCCACAAGACACGTTTATGATGGCTGGGTAGTGTATATATCGTCACCACATCAAGACTACAATTGTTCTCCTTAAGAGGAGTTTGCAGGGTGGTTTAAATGTAAGTTAAGCTGAAGACACTGGTAACATTCTATGAGGTTTATAACTGCTTTGGACAAGTCACTTTTTCCCACACACTGAGCCTCAGTTTTTTATCTGTAAAATGGGGCTATTACATAGACCATGCATAAGGTTTCTGTGAGATCAGCTGTAAAAGTGCCTAGAACAATGCCTGGAGCACAGTACATTTCCATATAAGTTTGCTGAGTATAAATAAATATAAGTTTGCAGAGTGAGATGTTGGTGATGGGTGACAGGTATGAAATATTCTCATCTAGGGAGGGATACCATGTTTTCACAGCTGCTGGAAGAGAGGCTTTGGGCTTAGCTTTCCTTGTCAGAGCCTGGAAAACCTGATCTTGTAGGTCATCAGGGAAACTGGCAGTTACCTTTTCTGCTTATCACACGTGTTAACAGAAGAAAAGGACAGCCTGAGTCTCTAACATGGTTGGTGGTGATCGGAGTGCTTTTTTAATTCCCATTTTTAACTTCCATTTATGGCCTTTTCTCTCTGAAGGAAAGGGTCTGAAGGAAAAAGAGAAAAAGCAAGCAGGTAACAGTGTATACTTGATGGCTCCCGATGCTAATGCTACAAGAAATGTCTGCTCTCCTCCTGGCCAGGACACAGACTGGCTTGCTGGTGAGCTTCCTGCTATGGCTCTGACCACGCTGAGAAGCAGATAAGTGTTTTTTCTTATTGGTTAGACCTCCAGATGAATTTGGTTGAGGGCATGCTCTCCCTAAGAGCTCCTGGGAAGAGCTTCTCTCCATAGTCCAGACCTCTTAGACCCATGGGTCTCCACTTTGCAAGACCTACTTTCTCTAGAGCTCCAGGAAAAGAAGAGGCATGAAACTGAACAGGGGTGATTTTGCACTTTCTTCCCAAGGACATTCAAATCATTGTCACCGCCAAGAGCAGAAGACAGTTACAAATCTTTACCTCCATTCTTGGAGTGAAAACCACTTCAGGAGGAAAGGGGTACCCAGCCAGCTGACCACAGGGACAAGTCCCAACTCAGGCCTTCAGAAATCCTTTCCTCCTTTTCTTTCCCATCTGCTCTGCCAGGGCTAACTAGAAAGTCCCCAGGGCTATTTCCAATATATATCTTACAATGTCCATGCTCCCTCCCCGGTCATCATTTACTGGAAAGAGGTTTTATGATACAAATTTTATAATCTCCCATGCACACTGGCACCGTTCTAATTGAAGTTGTAAGCCCATAAAATTCAAGCTCTTTGTCTTTCTGAAGGCCACAAGGTTTAAAAAGATACCATTATCCTCCCTAACACCCACTACATTGTCACCAGGGACTGATTAAACAGAGTCCTGAATCGAAACTGTTCTGATTTTGTCTAGGTCCTTTTCAGGCCTGACAATGCCCCTTTCAATTCCCAAGACAAAAGGAGGTTTAAGGCTCAAGATTCTCCTAAGATAACCACATCCATATGGAAGGCAAGGTGGCCAGCAGCTGAGACCCAAACACCCAACTCCCTTCCCCATCTGCCCTCCTCTCTCTCCCATCCCCCAGAATCTCAGGTGGTAACACTGTCTAAGCCACCCTTCCTCTTCCTCTTGGAACAAGAGAGGGGCCCCAAACAGGCCCCATGCCTACTCCTCCTAGGCCTCACTGCACCCTTGCTCCATTCCCTGGATCTGATGCCAGAAACTGCTGTTCAGCGCCTTGCAGTGGGTGCCAGGCAGAGGTACTCACTTCCCCTCCAAAGGGTGACCACTGCAGAGGAGGCCCTGCTGCTCCATTTGCCGAGGCCAAGCGCAGTTACCCAGCGGGGAAACATTAGATCCTCCAGCCTAGTATGCATTGGGACTGCGTATGAAATGAGATCCTCCAGCATATCCCACATCTGCGTCGGGTCCCCAGGCTCTCTAAACTGGTCCTCCCTCTACTGGCAGCCCTAAGGTGGGTCATTCCCCACCATTCTTTGGTTTCTTCACCAGGCCACCCTGATCAGGGGCAGCGCCAAGAAGCAGCAGGAAATCACAGCTGCCAGGTGAGGCACTCAAAGGCTTATCTGGGGGTTATACATTCTGGTGCTTTTGGGGTCCCTGAGCCCTGGCTGCTGCACTCCAGAAACCAACGGCTTGAAGCCAATCGGGGCTGCTCAGGCTGGGTCCCCATAGCAGACTCCGGAGAGAATTCTTACAGAGAAGCTCATGTCCTGTCTTGGCTGTGACCGAGTGGACTGACTTTTGGTGTTTGAAACGCCAGCAGCTCTGGGAACCCAGAGAGGCCTCTGAGTCCCTTTGGGATAGAACCACCTCCCACTAACAGGGACCCCAGAGTTGCTTCCGCTTGCTCCCTCTCCCGCACCACCCTAAAGCCTTGTAGGTACTTTGACCCAACTCGGGGTGGGCCTTAATTCACCAGGGCACAGAGAGACCCAGCTCCCACCTACGGTTCCTGGCAGGCGCGCAAGGGGACCCAACCCTACACATTTTATTCTAGCACCACAAAGAGGAAACATATTCTATTTCTTTAAAAAATAAGTTGCTACCCATACAAATAAGGTTCAAGCAATAAATTGTAGTTCTGAGCCTGGCGGATGACATGGAGACGGGGCGCAATCTTGGTGAAAAGTTCCTAACGCGCCCGCTGGTGAGAGCTGAGCAGGGATCCCCGGCGCCAAAGGACGTCGAGCCGGCGGGATGGTGAAGCCCGGGGAGCGCGCCAGGTCTGCGGCTCCAGCTGCTCTGGCCACAGAGCGCACTACAGAGTCTGGGGTAGCCCGGTGCCCGCGCCCCCGCAGCTGCCTCACCAGTTCCAAGAGACCAGG
>NW_006282183.1:419348-419967 GCF_000327345.1 Myotis davidii | reverse complement strand
CGCGCGCGGGTGCTGAGCCACTCTCCCGGGGCTTTGCGGGGAGGCAGTTTCCTTCCCCGGGCCCACATCTCAACACCCATCTCTTCGAATTTAGTGACCTTTTATATACTACAACCTGAGACCGCGCCCCCACAGAAACCCATCGGGGCCCTCTTAAAACAAGTCCACACCGGTCGCCGGGCTGGCAGATGAGTTTACCGCGAGCGAGCTCACCGGCACGGGCCACCTCCGGGTCGAGCGCGCCACGGTTGGCTGAGGTTTGCAAAGCCCTGAATCCAGTAGTAGGTCTAAGTTCGCCGACTCACCCCATCCCACACGGAGGACTGGAGAGCGTGACCGTGTTTGCAGGCATTTATGGGCCCTGTCTTAAATATTTACACACTCTGACCCCCTAGAAACAGAAGCCCAAGTACCTAGCGAGAGTGCCAGGCGCAGGGATGTGCCCTCAGGGTGTGCCGACTGAGGGATGCACAGAGTAAGGGTTTGAGGACAGAGCCTACGCTTTTAACACGGAGGAAATCCAGCCCCGCGTGTGCCGGGAGCTGGGTTCTGCGCGCCCCCTCCACCCTCGCAGCCTTCCTCCGCTCACTCACACGCGTAGGGGCCGCGTCGGGTTCCA
>NW_006282183.1:400718-419289 GCF_000327345.1 Myotis davidii | reverse complement strand
CAGCTCGGGCTCCCGCCGCCGCAGGTGCTGCGCGTCCTGCTCGGGCAGATCCAGGAGCCTGCGCACGGTGAAGCTGAGGCGTCCGGCGGCGGTCATGGCGGAGGAGGGGAAGGAGGTGAGGGGCAGGTCAGGCTGGGAACCGAGGGGCGGCCCGGGACGCCGCTCCTTACTGGTGGGCGTGAGAGGCGCACGCCATGCGCAGGCTGCCTGTCTTATTATCGCGCTTACAGCGGAATCCCCGTCTATATAAACAGCTCTTCCCGCCCGGGATGCTTTGAAAGGCGAGGTCCTGGTCTCCAGGGTGTTAAGTACCTAAATGAGTGCTGGACCAAAGCCCGGCAAGCCCCAAGCCCGGAAGGTGCCACCTCCGCCCCCTGCCCCGCCCCGTCCCCCGCCCCTCGGTGCCCGTTACCTCCCAGAGGCGGCAGGAAGCAACCCTCGGCATTAGCAATTCTGTCTGATTAGCCCAAAGTGGGGGCAGATAATGGGGATTGTTACCAGTGAATAACATCTTGGGTGGCAAGCTGTGGCCACCACCCGCCTGCCCGTCCCCAGCTTCCTCCTCCTCCTGGCTGACACAGGGCCTGGCCCCACGGGAGCTCCAGGGTGGGTGGGGGCGGCGTGGGTAGGTTTACGAGCACCCAGGAATTTATTCCCTGTTTGTTTATTCCTCGAGCTTGTTTACTAGAGTGTTCGTTTCCCGCAATCATCCGGAAAGTGATTTACAAGACGGCGTTAAACTGGCGCGTTCTCTCTTCTCTTTTTAGCGGGGCCCCTCTAAGGACTCCGAGGAGGGACGTTTCAAGCGGGCACAGAGGAGTGACCTGGCTCCACCAGCATCTGGGCCAATGGTTTTAAAGGCCTCTAGGAGCCTCCCCACACCCCAAATGCCCCCCCACAACTTCAGAGGTGCAGGGGTAGGGAGCCCTGGCTCAGCGCCAGTTTCCCCACACTGGCCAAGCAAGTCATTCTGAGGTGCCCGCCTCGTTGGCTTAGCCCGGCAGGGTGACCCCAGGTCCGATTGAGATTGAGAGTCTCGGGCGGAGGAGTTCCGCAGGGCGGCCTCGGGGGGCCTTGCGGCGTTGACGTCCCTAGAACCTCTGGCGCCACCTGTGCACCCCGGCTCTGTACCCGTAATATCAGGCCGGGTGACGGGCATGTGACCTGTGCCCCAGAGCTGGGCTCCCGCTGCGTCCCTGGTCAGTACTGGACCAGTCGGGAGCATTGGATGGCAGAAAAGACGGCCTGCCTGGAGTTTCTCCAAGATCGAGTTCCCACAGCCCAAGCCAAGGAAATGGTCGGTGTAGAGGCTCAGAGAGCTCTGGAGTGAACACATTTTGATGGCCCATAGTTCAGTCTATTGCTCAGCGGACGTACTTTCAGAGGCCTCTCCTCGGGCAGCCAGTGGTTTGGGTGTTCAGTAGTTAAATTTAGTGAAGGCGTGGCGCTTCGGCGCCGGGTCCACCTGCGCTGAGCTCAGACCTGGCTCCGTTCAGTTCCCAAGGCACCGCAGGGCCTGGCGCGCCCTTCGCAGCAGCCTCCAGGTCAAGCGTGCCGGTGGCGCCCGGGGCTGCGCAGCGCCCTGGGTGGTCGGGCGGGGGCCAGCCCCCTACAGGACAACTGCTAGGCCGCGGACAAAGGGGAAATGGAGCTCGACGCCCCGGACCTGTTGGAAGCATTTGTTCCAGTCAAGATTTTGCATTTGTTCAGTCCGAAATAATGCGTGATTGACGCCTGCTCACAATGCACTTCAGCGCCGGGATAAATCAGAGCTTGTCCTGTGTTGTCATGGTTTTCAGTGGGGTTCAATGGGATGGGGAGCGCGATTGACTTTGCTGGCTGTCTCTCCGCAGCCCCGGCAATAGATTTATTAGTTATGTCTTTTTAAATAAAATTAAATGGAAATGATTTGGCTGTCGTCTCTGCGATGGGGAGAAGGGTACTGTGGGTAGACCAGGGGCGGGGAGGGGTGGCGTGGAAGCTGGAAATCTGGAGCCCACCGCACCCTAAGCTCCAGGATCCTAGGGGCTGGTCAGGCCCAGCAACCTCTGCCAGCCCATCTCCTGAGAGAGGCCGAAGGAGGGCACTGCCAAAGGCTGTGTGTCCCAGCGACGCATTAGCACAGGCCTGAACCTCCAGATGTTGTCAGGCAGAAGCAGCTCTGGACTGGGAGTCGGTTGGCACCCAGCTCTGTCTCCAATCAGCCCTAATCACCTCCTCAATCCGAGTCTCTTTTACTTTCTCCTCTGAAACAGAAGAGACCAGATGTGATAACTTCGAGGAACCCGACAGGTTTCATGATGCACATCTCTGGAATTTTTCTAAAATAATCTTCATTGTATTCTGGAACTCCCACCCCAAGGACCCTGACTCCACATTCTCCAGAGTATTCTGGGAGAGCATGTGCCATCTTTTGAGTTTCTGAAGGACCCTCCACAGGAGTGGAGTGGAGGGGAGTAGATCACAATTTTGGAAAGAGAACCAAGTCAGGAGAAGCAAAGGAGGAATCCTTCCTGGAGTGACTGACCTCTCTTAGCCTTTTAATCTATTTAACATCCTAAGCCCACACTGACGTGTAGAAATAAGTAAATGGCACTCTTCAGTTCTTAAGAGCTCTTCAGCATCAAATATTTGCTTTTACTCTTAGTATGTGGCTCCCAAAGAGGAGATACATCCCCCATCTTGCCTTGTACTCTGGGGAGGACCTAGCTCTGAGATTAGCTCTGAGTATCACTTCTAGCCTCGCCTTCCCTGACATGGGAACAGTGTTCCCGGGCCCCAGTCTGTGTTTTGAATACCCCAGGGAAACTGTAGCTCCTGCTTCTAGATAGCACTGCATGTCCCTGCTTCTTCTGGGAGTCTCCCCTCCTTCATAGGCGCTTCCGTGCTAGTCCAGTCTTCCTCCCAACCCTGTGTTGGGGCTTTACTAAATTATCTCCAAGAGTCAGGGCCTGGGGTCTCCAGGAGGTTGTTTCATTTAAACTGTGCCTTCTGAAGAAGCGGGGGGGCGAGGTGGGGGGAGCCAGAATTATTAGAGAAAGGTGCTTTGTTTATTGTCTCTTCACATCAGGTAAACTCAAAGACATGGAAGGAAAACATTATTTTGATATTAGATCAATAGAAAAAAGTAGTCAAGACATTAAGTTTTATACATATTGGAAATGTCTATATGAATTGCCTCCAATTCCTAAGAGATTCTTAGAATCACAAATAAATATCTAGCTGCATAGTCTTTCCAGATATTAAAATATTGTTTAGTGTTCTGGACACTTAGTTTGCAACTCAACATAGCTTGTGAATATTGTTATTTAATTAGATAAGTATTTGTTTCCCTGTAATTGGAGGGAGTTCATCTCAATCCCACTAGGATTTTTTAATCCTTAGGCATCTGTGCTATAGTGAATATATTTAAGCAGTCTGCCCTAATCATCCTTTCAAAAGTATTATCTGAGAAGATCAGCACTGCTGCGTGCTTAAGAATTTAAAACTAGAAATTTCCGAAATAAAACTAAAGTATCTTGATTTTTAAAAAATGATTGCATCCATATCTTGCGTCCTGTTTTTAAATCCTTCCATTTTGGTTAAGTGTTTCACAAAATCCTGCAAATCTATACAGTATTGAAGAGAGGCAACATTGCAAATTCCCCTTGATAGATGGAGGGCCCTCAACTGCCAGGACATTTTTCTTTGCCTCATAGCAACTGCTCGTCCCCTTTTAAAATCAGTATTCTGGTTAAAATAGCAAAAGGAAAATAAAAACGGGCTTTTGACAGGTCTAAGAAGTGAGTGATCTTGATCAGCTTTAGGAGGGAAAGAAAAGGCAGCATTTAAAATCAGCCATATTTGCCTTTCCTTCTGAAAACTAGTTGCCATGAATAAGTAAACATTTCCCCTTTAATGGCTAATAATCAATTGCTTGGCAGTGGTCCAGGCCTGTCTGCGATTTTGTCTTAGTTGTGCTGATGATACACACACACACACACACACACACACACACACACACGGAACAAGGAACAGCAGTTACTTTCCGACTGAGAATTTAGTACATCTCTAAAATGGGTTTCAGATTTTATTGCTTAATGTCAAATGACAAGATTTGAAAGTGAATTAAAAATATTGACTTTACATGGACTTTTTGTTGTTTTTGATCTCTAGGAGAAAAGCTTTCCTGTATTATGTTCATCTAGTTGTTTAGGTATATGCATGAAAAGAAGTGGGTAGTATGGTTCAATGAATTTAAAAGTAAATGTGTTGATTCAATATCTGTAGTCTCCATTTCCTAAAAAACAGCAAATAACTTTCATATTTTTTACTTAGTTTATTCGTTTATTAACTATTTTTGATCTTCCCCCTACCTTACCTTAGCTATAATAAAGGTAGCTGTGAAAGCATGGGATGTGAGTTGTCAGAATAAACATAACAACTCACCTTGATGGGGGTGCCAAACATTAATTGTCCAGAGCTGAACTTCTCATTTCTGTCTAATCTTTTATTTTTTAAGGAACTAATTTATATTTCTTTGCTTGACTGATATTAATATAAAGTATATAACATAGGGTCCTTATTGATGTTTACACAAAAAAAGTCACATCTAATGTCGCATATAGACTCTTACAGAGTAGACTGACTCCAGAACATAATTGTTAATACCTGCCCCAGTGCCTCACACGGGCCTGCCTACAACACATACCTACATCCAGCAGCACTTCAGTTCAAGCCAGCTGTTATTTTTTTTCTTAAATTACTCAAAACGAGGCTCCCATTTTTATAACTTTATTTTGTTTGAGGTTAACTATGGAATTTTAAAAGGGTTGCATTATTAAAGTAAGATATTATTTCTCTCTTGTTTGACAGAAATTTAAACACCAAATGAGTTATTATTCTGGAGAAGCATTTGTTAACATTTGGTGAAGACAAGGACCGTAGTATCTTAAAGGGCTAAAGAATTATATATTCCATTTTCTTGTTAGTGATTAAGCTAGCGGTGGTACTGAAATCTCACTTTATGTTTTATACATTTGAGAAGGTTTGGAGTGAGCGCTCACACTTGTCGCATTCTGAGTCAGGACAGATTACCTAGAGAAGCCAAGCTTAAGGTGAGACTTGAAGGCGGATAGACTGTGATAGCCCTGGAACTGGAGACATTAGGAGGGAGAATGAAGAGGACCCAAAGAGGAGCAAGAGAGTCTATTGTAATAGAAGGTGTTAGAAAAGAATGATTAAAAGGTAAAAGAGAAACAGAGCTGTGCTGGTTTAGAGATACAGGTTCAACTTATCTCAACTTGAAGAGAAAAAAGAAAAACGCATGCACGAACCGGATAGTTCCAGTCAATAGAGGCTTCTGTATTCTTTCCCGGCGTCTTCATATTCCTAAAAACTAATGACAGTAGCTTCCAGTTAGAAAGACTAATAAGCCCTGGGATGTAATGTGCAGCATGGTGACTAGAGTTAACAGTATTTTATATTTGAAAGTTGCTGAGAGAGTGGATTTTAAAAGCACCCACTACACACACACACACACACACACACACACACACACAATTATAACTGTGAGGTGAAGAATGTTAACCGAGCTAACTCTAGTAATCATTCCACAATAATACATATATCAAAACATGATGTTGTACTCCTAAAATTAATACAATATTACATATCAACTACATATCAAAAATTTTAGGTTTACATGACAATAGACGTATTTCGGCTTTTAAAGCACTTTGAGCTTTTCGACATCTTATTTAGCTTACTCTTAAATGTTCCTTTGGAAAGACCGTTTTCCCTCTTCCAAGAGGAGGCAACTATGCACTCCCGGAGCATGAGGTGGCAACCTGCAGGAATTTTCCCACCAGGCGAGTAAAAGGGCTATGTGTTTACTGCAGGCCCTGGAAATCCCTGAGCCTGCAAAGGTGGCTGTCTTTGTGTTCTTGATTAAATGGGTGTTTGCACTGAAGTCACATACCACACAAAGGAGACAAAACAAAATAAAAATGTCCTTCGTGTTCTGTTTTTCAATCATTTGTGAGAAGGAGATTCTTGGCCTTTATCACTGTCAGTGAAAAGTTCTTCATTGGAAGGAGACATTCCACTCACCCTGCTTCTTGTGCACAGGCAGCTTGCCATGGAAACTCCCTCCGGGGACATCAGACACACATATAAATGACAGAGCTCAACACTGGGCATTTTAGGTTTAGCTTTATCTCAACAACGGGCTATGAAGAACAATGTTGAAAATTTCTTGAGAAATTTATTGTTCTATTTGTCTTACTCTGAATCTTAAAACTCATTAATTGGGCTTATTCAGTTAGAAAACAACAAAGTAATGACTTGAAGGAAATTTTGATACTAAAATATGTATGTTATATATTTAACACAACAATATATGATAAAGCTGTACTTTTTTTAGATGATGTTTTTATTGATAGCTTGAGTGGCCCCAAGATCATAAAGTCATCTTTAATATATATTTGTATTTTTTAATTGGTTATGACCTTTAATTATGTGAAAGAAAAAATATCTCCCTCTGAACAAGTTTCTTTTGTTTAACAAGATATAGCCTAAACTGTTCTTGGCTTATTCCTAAAGTAACATTTTGCTTTATAACATGAACTTGAGGAAATTTAAGAGAGAGTGCTTCACTTATATTGAAAACTGATATTGAAAAAGTATATTACATATTATATTATATTATATTATATTAAAAACTTAAGTTGCTTTTTTTATGTCATGTGCTTGTCAGGTTTTCACTTAATTTATAATCAACCCCAGGTCACTCCCCTATGGATCCCACCTTTGCTCTGTCCATGGCCCACATGAGCCAACTGTAAAGACCATCTGTGTCTGACAGTGTGTTTGCATTGCTCATTTCCATTACCAGCTCCTAAAAAAACGTAGTTTATGAAAACTAGAATCTTATATTTCTGGATGGCTATGGCATCAGGACATGAACATTTATGTAGAGATAATTGAAACTCAGTTCTTTATTAGAGACTTTGAGTGATTTGTGGTATGAGAAGGAAATGGATGGTCACACATTGGATTTTAGTCACTTCTTTGTCTTTGGCTACTTAAAGAGAAAAACCTTTTTCTCTTAAGCAAAAGGATTGGGCTGTAAAACAAATGTAAAGAACTAATATGTGTGTCTAAAGTTAGACATTCTATTTCTTACATGTTATTAAAATGATTATTAAAACTTAAAAACTCCGTGAAAGCTCAGGTACCAAAATGCAGGGGGTTATAGTTATACATCATGATTAGTATGTCGTTTCTGGTGAATTTAGCCTTCTAGTTTCTTCTAAGATAAAATTAAACTAAAACCCACCTAGGTTTCATGAATCTTAATCATTTCTTTCATAGGACCACTAGGAAAAGTATGTGAATATCTTTTTCATGGTGCACACTCATTTTTTCCATTATTGAGATTCTTCTATTATTCAATCCAAGTAGAGTCCTAATTCTCACATCAGCTGGTTAGTCACAAGAGCATGCCGAAGGGGTAAGTAGCATAGAGGGAAAACCTGCTAGTGTCACTGAGTGGACAGAGGCGTTTGCACTGCCAGATGTGGAAGTAACTGAGTGAAGGGAGGAGGGGGGAGGAGGAAGGAGAGAATGGGTGCCTGTTTCAACTTGGTGGTCACCCACCTCCACCAGCCATTGGTTTTACCAGCTGGATGGAGGTTGGCAAAAGAAAGCCAGTGGCAGGGAGTTGATTTGATCACCTCTGGAGGAGCAACACCGAGAAGTGTAGTGAAGAAAGGGTGGTTTTGTTCAGTTACCAATTAAGAAACTTGAAGGTCTGCAGCATTTTAAAAGCCCTTGTAGGGAACAGAGGCCAATTTCTAGGAATCCTGTTGTGATTTGCTTTTTAGCAGCATCTCAGTGACTAGCAGAGTGTGATTTCATCTGGTCTGAGTTGTATTTGTTTCCAAACAGCTTAACAATGCTAATTGGGCGGCACAGAAACGCTTTGTAAGTTGAATTTTTTAAAAAAGATAACTCACCCCGGCAATGAACATAGATTGAAAACCAGTTAAAAGCCACTGAGAACAAATGCGTCTTAAATGGAGGGTGAAACAAAGGGAAGGTGGGGGCACATCCCCTAATGTCAATAGGCAGAAAGCTGCACGTGCATAATGGCCACGGGAGCGACCACCCAAGGTGGTCTGAGTCAATCCTGGGGACAGAGATTGGAGTTGGGGGCAGGGAGGAGGCCAGGCCAACTCCCCAGAGTCCTGCTGGCCAAGGTGGGGAACTTTCCTATATCTGTCCCATGCCACAGCCGATTTTCTTCCTCCAGATGTAATCCAAATGGCAGGAGGTCTGCCCTCTGGCTGCCATGGCCATCACTCTCACTCCTAGTAGATCCAGAAGGCTTTAATGAGAGTGACTAAGCACTAACTGGAATCAACCGAATTACATAAAGGTATAGCCCCCTGCCACTCCCACCACAAGGCTGCCCACCCACCAGCCCTATTACCAGTAGCAAATAAGTCCCTCAAGAAGCAGAATTTTTGAGAAAATTGTAATCCACTAATATATGAGTAGCTTATGAATACCAGGCACTGAGCTAGTATGGAGGCTGATTAGGAAAGCATAAGGCATAGTGCAGAAAAGCAACCTGATTTTTTTTCCAACATGAACCAGATTTGGGGACCAGACAGAATGAACCGGATCTGGGTTTGAAGTCTGGCTTGCCCGATAAAACCTGAGTGACCCGGTTTTGTAATATCCTGGAGCCACAGTTCCTCATCTATAACTGGAAATGATCATTCATATGGGTGTTGTGAGGAATGATACCATATTTTAGGTAAAGTGCCTGTCAGGGTGCTTGTCTACAGTTAGCAGGTGCTTGATTAATTGTAGCCATGGTTGCTATGATAATAATGTATCTTGGGTAGGTGGGGTACATGTGGAAGGGGCGAGTGTTACCCTCATATAGCCACAGGGAGCTGTGCCATGGATCATCAGTCACAGAACTGAAGTGACCTTTATCTAGTTCACAGAAGAAACTGAGGCACAGAGTAAGGTTAGTAACTTGACAGCATCTCACAGAGTCTGAGTTGGGCCCCATATTTTGCTAATCTAGGGTTCACACTACTCCAGCACAACCTGCATTATGAGTCCCTAACATAACCTTTCTTCTCCTAATGGTGAGGAGAAAGATGCCTACAGAAGAGATTTCCTTAAATTCATCGGCGTTTCCCAGACCCTCTAGATTCAGGCTTCTGGTCTCAGGCCTCTTTGCTGCTTGTGGCTCTCAAATCTCTGTTCGCAGTGCAGTGGCTCTCATTGCACTCAATGTCCGGATAGAGGCCCGGCCCCCAAGCCCTCATGTTTCCCTGTGTGGGTGCCGCTGTAGCTCCTTCAGGTGTTGTTCCCCAGTCCTAGGGTTTCATCCTTCCCAGCACGTGAGCCCCTGAAGGAGCAGCTGAGGCCTCTCCATTCAGCTAGAGCACCTGGAGTAAAGTTCCTTTAGTATATGAAACACTACCTAAGTACAGAATCGGATGAATTGGAAACAAATGCATTTGCTTGGAGAGGCCCAGACACAAGGCAAATGTTGACTACTTTGATAAAGTAAAGGGAAATGCAACAACATTTTTTTTTTTTAAATGGGTGGACTTCTTCGCCTACAGCAGTGGTTCTCAACCTTCTGGCCCTTTAAATACAGTTCCTCATGTTGTGACCCAACCATGAAATTATTTTCATTGCTACCTCAAAACTGTAATGTTGCTACTGTTATGAATCGTAATGTAAATATCTGATATGCGGGATGGTCTTAGGCGACCCCTGTGAAAGGGTTGTTCAACCCCAAAAGGGGTCGCGACCCACAGGTTGAGAACCGCTGACCTACAGTGAAAAATGGCAAGGAGAGAAGCACGGTGGGCTGCCATTCACCTAAGGCCCCTGGGGCTCCCCAGGGGCTGCGAGTGAACGTGGTGGGAGGGAGGTGTATGTTTGATTCTGTGGGGCCTGTGTTCCTCATCCACGGCCGCTACCCCGCACACGCAGCACCCGGACAGCCCTCACTCTACAGGAAGAAGTGAGCCAGCTCTCAGAGCCCTCAAACCCTAAGCCGTCGCACCCCAGGCCACGCATTTTACCCCCTTCTTTGACTTTCTAAGCTCCTTTAGCTGAACACCATCTGCCATTCCTTTTCATTGCTTTTGGGACATTTCAAATGTGTTAACTCCATCTTCCTGATTTGGTGGTAAATCTCACCAGGACAGGCACCCTGTTGCTCTACATTTCTTCTCTATTCTCAAAAGAAATACCTGTTGATTTTTTTTTTCTGTTAACATAAGACTATATTGCTAAATATAAGACAATTGGACTTTTTAGGTGTAAAAAATTCCATTAGAAGGACCATGTTTCTTCTTTGCCACAGGAATATCTAGTCAGATAAGAATATGAGCCAGGATTAATTTTTCTCCCAAGTGATATGAAATGTCCTGCTTGAGGTTTGTGAAATACCACGGGCAAGGGGTATGTTAGGGGTAGTCACCCCTTGTTTGAGAGAACTGCTAATCCTTCTGATCTCAGAGCAAGTTTAAAGGGATTTTTCTGTTTGTATAAAAAGTTCTCTTCCTTTGGTTTGTTAAAATAGACAATAGATGATAACACTGACTCAGAACAGTTCAGTCTAGAGTATAAATATGTAAACATGGCTAAGTATTTAGACAATTTAAAAGTGCGTCTCATTTACCCAATTATAAACAGCTGTCTGAGAGCAATTACGATTTATCATGTAAATGCTTATTTGCATAATTTGAAATATGAATATTATTTGCTTGATAAAGACTGTAAATAAAAAGCAACTCGAACTTTCTCATGCTTAGAGTTTTACAGGGGGGAAACATTTTGTCCAAAATGGGACTTTGTTTTGTTAATTCTAGCAAGTCCAGATAAGAGTGAATTTAATAAGAAAAGAGCAAAAGTTTTAAAATATGGGTGGCTGGCTGAGAAGCAATGAAAGGCATCACAGCACTCGGTCATGTTTACTCGTGAAAATTTACTTTGTGGGGATGATGAATCGCCTTACAACTGTTTTCACTGAACATGAGTGTCTACCTGTGAATTCTTTCAGTGCATTTAGTGCATTATTTTATGTGCTACAATTTGACATGCACATAACTTTGAAATAATAATAGCATTATTTTTTTTAAATGTAATATTATTAAATGAGTATGCTCCAAGTCTACGAAGGAACACTTCCCCCTCAAAATATAACTTCAGGTTTTATGAGAACAAGTAATAAAATGTGAACATCAAAATTTTTCACTCAGGAATTACCTGATATATTTGCTTTTCTAGGGTTGCCATAACCACACACCACAAATTTAGTGGCTTAAAACGACAGAAATTTATTCTCTCGAACGTCTAGAGGCCAGAGGTCTGAAACCAAGATGTTGGCAGGGTCCTGCTCCTCCGGAAAGCTCCAGGGGAGAGCCTCCCTGGCCTTTGCCTGGCCTCCGGTGTAACCAGCAATCCTTGAGTCCCTTGGCTTACAGCGGCCAGCCTCTGCCTCGGCATCTGCATTCCAGTCTCTGCCTCTCTTGTCACATAGACTTATAGACTTCTTCCTTGTATTTCTGTCACTAATCCTCTTCTTTTTTTAAAAAATGTTTTTATTGATTTTAGAGAGAGTGGAAGGGAGAGGGAGAGAAACATTGATGAGAAACATCTATCCACTGCCTCTTGCATGCCCCCTACTGGGGATCAAGCCCCCAACCCGGGCATGTGCTCTGACCAGGAATGGAACCAGTGACCTTTCAGTCAGTACATGGGATGATGCCCAACCCACTGAGCAACACCAGCCAGGGCTGTGTCTGTCTTCTTATTAGAACACTAGTCCGTAGATTTAGGGCCCATCCTACTCCAGTATGACCTCAACTAATTACATCTGCAAGTTTTATTATTTCCAAATAAGGCCACATTTACACATATCCAAGGTTAGAACTTGTATTTGGGCAGGACACAATTCAACTCACAAAGAGAACTAATATGCAAAATAATGTCTCTGACAACTAAAAGATCCCGAAATATCCAAATTACCCTTCCCCCCAAAATAATTTGTATTTTGCATGCTTTTGATATTACAAACAATTATATTATTTGAAAAACTGAGAATTTGTATATGATATATATTATGTAATATATATTATAGCCTAATTATTAAATATTCAGTTTTTATTATGTGTAAAACAATGTAATAAGAACTCCCTCTTATCTAGATTATCCAGTTAACCAAAACACCTCAGTCTTCTATTGTTTTTGACAAGGGAAGTTTCATGACCTTGCTGTGATATTAATGCTTCTCTTCAAGGACCTCATTGTTATTACTATGCCACTAATTGTGTGTGAGTCTCCCCAGGTGGATTAAATCCTTCTCTGGAATTCTCCATTGAGTAGAGGGGTCCATGTCTGCCTCCTTTATGCAGTTCTTTTCACACTTCTAGAAAAGAAGCTACCATGTGCCAAGCACAGTGCTAAACGTTTAATGAAAGGAAGCGCATTCAGACCTCATAACCTGGGAGTTATGTTTTATGATATCCCCATTTTACAGATGTAAATACTAATATCCTGATAGGATCCAAAATCAAACAGCCAGCAAGTGGCAGAACAAATATAGAAATCTGAATATTCTTGTCTCCAAAGCTTGTAGCTTTGCCATGTATCTTTGGAACTATCGCAGTGTACCTGGCTGCGTGCTGTCACTTCCTTGGCTGTCTCATACTCCAGACGTGTGCAGGAAAGCTTTCTGTGCCACTTCAGTTCTGCTGGTTTTGCCATGTTGCTACCTCTCTCCTGAGTGACTTCCCTTTCCTAGGAGGATGCACTGGCCAAGCAACTGGGTTAAGAACTTGGAAACCTGCATTGAGCAGGTGGAGGAAGAACAGATCATGTCGACGGGCCCCCTGAAAAAAAAAATCAGAGCCGGTGAAGTCAGGGCACCACAGTGAGTTAGGTGTGAGAACACAAGCCGTGGAGTCTGAGCACCGGAGTTGTGTTATCAACTTCTGTGGGCAAGACCACTAACTTGAGATCATCAGAACTGAGAGGAAGTGGCAGATTAAGAACCTACCCCACACCGGGGTATGCCTATGGATACTGACCAAGCAGGAAAGAATTACTGAATATCTCACGCCCAAATTTGGATTGTCACAGCCCCAAAGTATTCCATTTTCTGTCAGCTTGTGTAAGGTTTTGCTCCTCCACCTTTATCATGTCTCTCCTTCAAACCAGTTTCCCAGAGCAGTGGGATGGCTGTCACCCCCGTCTTATGAACGTGTCCTTTCAGCCCATCTAGACCGCAGGCTGATTGAGGAAAGGGCTTTCCTCTCTCGCTATCCTGTGTTACCAACAGTGCCCATAGGGTTCTAAGGCCTCATCCAATCCCAGTCCTTGACATGCAGAGAGGACCACATCTGATACGCATAGATAAATGGGAAATTCAGTCATTGACAAGCTGGGTTTTGATTTTTCTAACAAAAAAATTTTGCTTCTAAAAAAGAAGGCATGCTTTGTTCACATTCATTATCATTCAGTAAAAGATCCCATGGCCTATAGGCCCTATACAATTCATGTGGAGCTTACATGCCTCAAACTGCCAACTGACCAATTGGTTCTGGGATAATTCCAGTATTAGCAGCAATAAGAAGAATCAATACTTAGTGCTATTTAGTTGAGATTCCTCCTTTTTGTTGGGATCTCCTTTTAGTTCTACCTAGTGAAAATTAAATCTGATATGGAAGTCAGCTTTCTATGATTCCAAAATCATATGTTCTAAAACCCAGGCTGAAAAAAACTAACTTCAATGCTTTTTTTTCTAATTGTACTTTCCCTTTCAAATCAGAAAGAAAAGACCGATTAGCATTTTGTGGTGCCTGCTAGTGAAGGACCAGTCTGGTCATAAAGTGCACAGGCAGAGGAATTGCCACGCTGGCGTTAATATGAACTTCCCTTGGGTCCTCAACTGCTCCCAGGTTAAACAAGAATCAAGACATGCAGTTTGGACTGCCATCCTGTCTCAATTCTCTCTAAAGATCACAACCTTGACCAGGAAACCAGGGAGGGTAGGTCCTGCCCCTCAGTCAGTCCTGAAATTACAGAAAGGACCTGGCACCTTCAGCCATGCTTCAGCTTCATTTACCATGTGCCCTAATATTTTTCAATTTATGTCCTTTCCAGTCTCCATAGCAAGCATATGGGAGAGCTTCACTTTGCTATCTCCTCTACAGATTTGCTTCAGGATAGGACTGTAAATCAGTGTGTTTTTTTTTTTAAATATATTTTATTGATTTTTTACAGAGAAGAAGGGAGAGAGATAGAGAGTTAGAAACATCGATGAGAGAGAAACATCGATCAGCTGCCTCCTGCACACCTCCCACTGGGGATGTGCCCGCAACCAAGGAACATGCCCTTGACCAGAATCGAACCTGGGACCTTTCAGTCCACAGGCTGACGCTCTATCCACTGAGCCAAACCGGTTTCGGCTGTAAATCAGTTTTGATTGCTAAGGATAGCATTCGAATTTTCAGAGAATCAAGCATTGCCCCCCCAAGGGTCATTAATTTATTATTACTAGTTTATGCATCTATTCATTCAGTCACAAGTACTATGGAATGCTTACCGTGTGACAATTGCAGTAAATTCTGGAAAATGATCCCATATAATAAAAGCCCAGTGACTGGATGGTGGAACAACCAGAACGACCGGTCGACTAGTCGCTATGATGCACACTGACCACCAAGAGGCAGACCCCTGGTGGTCAGTGCACTACCACAGTGGGAACACTGCTCTGCTGACCAGGATGAGTGGCTGCTCCTGCTGTGAACCCTGGGCTGATGGGCAGGAACCCGGGCTGCGATCGTTACCTCCTCACCCCAGGCTCCTCCTCCTGGCTCCCTGCTGCCTCCTCCAGATGCCTGCAGGCCATATAGCACCTCCCTCAGGCTCACAGAGCTGACCCTGGAGGCTGGGAGGTGGGTTCATGTCCGCAGTGGGACCGAGGCCTACTCCTCAGTGCTACTGTCCCTGGGCCCAGCCCCAACTGGGTTCCCTGGAAGATGCCGGACCAGGGAGCAGCTGCTCAGAGGGTGGGTCCACAGCCTCTTGGCTGACCGAGATGAGCAGCGCTCCCACAGCAGGCCACGCCCCCACCAGTGCATGAATTTGTGCACTGGGCCTCTAGTATTTATATAATATTTTACAATTTCCAGAAGAGAAAATTTGTATTTCCTTTGTTGTGTTTGCAGTTGTAGAAGGTAAGTATTGTTATTTCCACTTCACAAATGTAAAACTGAGGTTAAGATCCCAGAGGCTTTCTGGGGGCAGGATTGTCAACCAAGGTTTAAGGCTGGAGAATACAGAACACGATCTTTTTGTGGCACTGTGCTGGAGAATTAATAATAAAAAATGACAGCCCTTGGCCTTGAGGGGCTAAATGTTTAATATATATGTAACCATAGAGTGTGCATGCAACTTGTGATCCACATAGACACTCTTGAGAGGGAAAGGGGGCACTATCATAATTATGCTGGTGCAAACTGGGCAGGATGGTTGTTTGCTTTCTCCTAGCCTGTCTGTCTGTCCGAGGGGAAAACAATGCATCTCTGGACACATAGCTGCCTTTGCAGAAGCTGGGAATAGCCAAAGAGTGTGAAGGGGGCAGGGTGGGGACAGAAAGGCTGAGTCAGAGAGGAGTGAGGGGGACAGACTTGAATTCATGCACCAACCAGGGAGTCTGAGATGAATCTACCGTGGAGGCGGGCGCTGCACTGCAGCTGTCTCCCTGCTGCTCTATTTTAAACTGCAGGAGAAAAGAGAGGAGAGCAGAGTCTGTATGCTGCGGGCAAAATCTGTCCTTCATGTTTTACATTCCCTTTCAGGGAAGCCAAGCTCCACAGTGGGCGAAAAGCCCCAAGATCTCTTTCTTTTGGGTGGGAGTCTTTTTATATACTCCCCCCTCCCAGGAATTTATTCTCTAACTAAATAGTTTGATGTCATTAGAGGGATTATTCCCATTGGGCGGGTGTTAAGCATTAAAAATTCCAGAGGGCAGGGAGGATGCTTTCCTTTGGTTATTGAGGGGACGCTAAATGGAAGGAGAGGTCAGATCTGGTTAATAGTATTTGTGTCAGTTATTGTATAACCCAGAAGTTATTTAACCTCTTTTTAAGTTTTTTTCATTTGTAAAAATGAATAGATAGAATCAGATCTCAAGTCTCCTCCTATCTCTAAAAATCGTATGGCCATTATCCATTGATTCATCCACTATTTATCTCATATGCACACAAAAATTCCATTTGTGGGTTGATTTGACTGCCATAGATGAGGCGCTGAGTGCGAATGCATGGCATCCTTCCCAAGTCAGATTCATTCCTGAGATGAGAGTCAATGCAGCTGTGAGGACCAGAGAGGGAAACGGGATAAAGAACGTGGGGAAGGCGTGAGGTGGCGGGAGAGGCCAGGCAGGCTGAGGCGGTCGGTCCCTGTTCCAACACAATCAGCTAGAGCTGCACGGGAGGCAGGCTACGGTCGGGGTTGATTGATCAATGGTTGGGAGGCTGCCTGACAACTCACCAAAGGAAGAAGAGGGGCTGGAGAAGGGGGTGACCTTTCACCCCGAGTCTCCCAGCACCATTCCCTGGATATCCAGTGTCTTATCACCCTGTGGAGTTAGGAGTGAATGACTGAAAACAAAGTTCCACCCAGGAGATGGCCAAAGGGTAGGTTTTTGACCTGTTGTTAAAAACTAGTGAAAGAGATGCTTTTCACCAAAAGAAAGAAAGCATTTGGCCCAAAGTGTAGAAGAGGCGTCGAGGGAAAGGAGGAGTACTGCGGCATTAAAAAAGCCCTGTGTCCTGATCCGGACTTGGCTGCAGTCTTGCTGGGTGGCCAGCAAGCTTTCACTCGGTCCTGCCTCACTTGCTCTCTTTAAAATGGAGGCGGCATTCTATGTTCCCAACATCATGGAAGGTGTTAGGAGAATCACAGATGCCGTGAGTGGTAGCACCAGATAAATCCAGAGTGTCCAAAGTCCCATGTTCCTTTCTCCTTGGATCAGGTGAATCTGACAAGGGGCAAAGGGGGGGGGGGAGAGCAGTTTCCTTTGAGCTAAGAGAATATCCCTCTAATCACACTCTCAAAGAGAGCGGATGTTAAATAACAACAACAACAAAAATCCTACAACCTAAATTGAATCCCAAATTATATAAATTCTTCTGAGTCAAAGGCATTAAATTTTATCAGCGACACTGAATACTTGGAATATCCACAGTACTTTTGTGTGTGGCAAATAGTAACATTTTTCATTTCCTTCTCAATGTTATTTTAATCTGCAACTGCCATTAGTTGCTGTTGCACCTTATTTTGCCTGTGAAGTCTTCAAGGTTTGTGCTTAATTTGTTATTTCAGTAAGAGTTGATTAATATGCCCTCAAGGGTAGAGGCAATGTTTGCTGCTCCCCTCATATTTTCAGAGGGACAAAACAGATCCTGAGTTCATGTTTTCCTTACAACCTAGCACATCCCTTCCCACGACTGTTCCTCTCAGCATCTGCATCTGGCTGTGCCCTCTCAAGAGCAGCAAGCCTGTTGCCTGTTTGCAACTCCAGGAGTGGGTCAGGTGAAGGTGTCTGGTGTCATGTTAGGGATAATAATGGCAGCTCATTTCTATTTATGGATTTAATTGATCCTAATTCAGAAGGCTCTGAAATTACAAGGACTCTGTGCCAAGTACCTCCCACTAAGGATGATGGTTTGAAGACCTCTGTCAATCACCCAGCAGAGGAGATGAGTACTCAAGTATTTCTGATTTTAAGGAGCCCCTTTAATCCAATCAATTTCAGAGAGTCTTACATCCTCTGAGTCATTCATGGATTAATTCTATAAGAGCGCCTTTCCATTAAAGAAACTGATTGCAAACTTCCCTTCTAATTGTGAAAATGCTCACCTGCTCAAACTAAACAGTTCTGGAAAGATACCTTCATTTTGCTTCAGTTACTGGGCTGAGGAGAGTGGAGTTGCAACAGAAGTTTAAGTTAGAATTCAACATCCATAGAGCAATTTATGCCTGAGGTGATGGCAGAAACTACAAAATGATCTTGACCTCATCAGCCACTTCTCATGCACCTCAATTATTTGGTTATGATAAAAAAATGTATAGATCCGTACATTCCCTAACTAAGGGAGCCATGGGAATGGTGAGTGTAAGCAAGCATTGAATTGATTGTTTAAAGGGAACAATGATAAAAAATGGAAAACAACCTAAATATCCAATAATTGCAGAATCAGTAAGTCAATTAATACATTGATTCTAGTATAGTTCTATGCCAGAATACTGTGAAATCATTAAAAATCATGCTTTCTAAAAAAACAACATGCTTTCTGAAGGATATATAAAGAGATGGGAAAATATTCCCACATATGTGAAATGAAAATAGAAGTGTACAAAATTATATGTACAACTTTTTGAAAATCTGTAGTCCTAGTGAAAAGATTGTGCTCTGCAGAAGTTCAAAAGAATGAAAAGGACCTAAATGAACGAACATTTAGGAAGGATTCCACATCAT
>NW_006282183.1:390253-400658 GCF_000327345.1 Myotis davidii | reverse complement strand
TATCTAAAAGCATTTCCCCCCACCTAAAGATTTGCATATATTATTACCTGCTACCAGACAGCTGAAAGGGCATTTTAATCTACATGTTATTGCCGCCTGCTGGCCAAACACCTGAATAGCGTAGGCGAATTCTTCCATTCTGACAATGCTGTATACAAGTGTATACCCTTTGAAGTGTATATCTCTGCCTCCACTCAGGACAAGTTGTGTTAATAAAAAGCATGGGGTCCTGAGACGAGGAGACTTTAAGACCTTAGACCTGAGACCTTAGAACTTAGAACTTAGCTCCTTTAGTTAAGCTCCTTTGGCCCCCAAATGCCTTTCAAAATTATGCTTCGTCTCTGGACTGCTGTTTAATCTACACACAGCCTTCTCCAGATTTCCTGAACCCTTCTTGATGCCGGAACAAGAACTCTGGCATGGAAGCATGTTTCAAAGCCATGTATAGCACAGTCCTACTTGTTATGGACTTTGGAGTGGGAAGGTTAAAGGAGACTTTACTCTTAGCTATACAATTTGAATTACTGTAATGAGAATACATTTGTAAATTGTGAATTTTTAAATCATTTTTTAAATAGATTTTTATTGATTTCAGAGAGGAAGGGAGAGGGAGAGAGAGACAGAAACATCAATGACGAGAGAGAATGATTGATTGGCTGCCTCTGGCACACCCCACACTGGGGATCGAGCCTGCAACCTGGGCATGTGCTCTGAATGGAATTGAACCATACCCTCCTGGTTTATGGGTTAATGCTCAAACATTGAACCACACTGCCTGGGCTCAAAACATATTTTTAAATTTAAAGTGGGGGGTGTAAAGTACAGCAGAGGGAATATTGTCAGTAATATTGCAATAACTATGTATGGGGTCAGGTGGGTACTTAAAATATAGAGGGACACCGCTCTGTAAAGTAAAGTACACGATTGTCTAAACACTGTACTGTACATCTTAAACTAATACAGAATAATATATTGAATGTAAACTGTAATTGAAAAATAAAAAAATAGAAAAACTACTGGAAGGAAATATTTCCCAAATGTTGATAGTTGGCTGTCTCCAAATGGGGTGCTTGTGGTTAATGATGAAACTGAAGCTTTTGCAGGTAAATCACTTGACAATGGATCCAAGATTCAATTCTGGCTCTCTGTGGCTCCAAAGTTCATGCTCTTCCCACACCATAGGCTCTTTCTAGCCATGTGTCCTTAGGTGATCTGGGGTCAGGTTACTGTTAGGAGGAAAGGAGAGGGGAGCAGGTGCTGCCAGATGGGTGGCTGTCTTCATTCATGAACTTTAAGGCAGTGGAAACGAGGCACCAGGCGGTAAACCAGTGGCAGCGAAGGAGATGAAAATGTCGCCACCAGCTGATAAAGAAACAATCTGCAGCTCAGCCGGCATGGCTCAATAGTTGAGCATTGACCTATGAGTCAGGAGCTCAGGGTTGATTCCCAGTGAGGGCACATGCCTGGGCTTCGGGCTCCATCCCCAGTGTGTGGCATGCAGGAGGCACCCAATCAATGGTTCTCTCTCATCATTGATGTATCTCTCCTTCTCCCTTCCTCTCTGAAATCAATTATATATATATGAAAACAACAACAGCAACCTGTAGCTTCTTTGTAGCTCTGGTTCCTGCACAGATTCCAGGACCCACCCCCAGAGATTATGGCCCAGGAACTCTGCATTTCCACAAGCATCTGATGTGGTTCTTGAACAATTCTTGAGAAACCCTGCTTAGAGTTCGTATGAATACAGAAAACAAACACATGAAGTGCCACTCTCTCCCTTCCCAACTTACCAGCCAATCTTCTGAGTGCTCCCCGCCCCCCCACCACCACTTTTTGTAATAGTCTTTATGCCCATATAAAGCTGATTCTACTGAATTAAAAGGTTTGGTGGAGGCGGGGATGAGGGGTGGAGGAGGTAGAATTGTACGGTGTGACTGGGCTGAGAAGAGTGAGTAGGAGGCAGGGGTTGGGTGGCTCAGGGAAGAGAGGCAGCAGCCACATAAATGCTATGAAGTTTAAAAATACATAAAAATGTTCTTTCTAGATATGACACTGCCAAATATATGACACAACAGGGTATGACCTGTTAAATAAGTTATTGTCAAAGGATTGTAGTGAAAATAATCACAGCATCTTGGCTTGGCTAAGGGAAAATGCTATTAGTTCACTGGGGTCAAGACTCAAGAAGAACCAAAATAATAAGGTTTCTTCCTGAAAGTGTCCAGATTGTGGCCACGGCTGGAAAGGAAAACAAAGGTACTATGTCGCCACCTAGAGTCCAAAGCCTGGAAGTATTGGCTGAGGAAATCTAGATCTGGCTCTGGGGAGAACCAGTCTCTGTGAAAGTTTAATTGCAGCACTTAAAAGCCACCAGCTGTGGACATAAGAAAGCCAATCAGCCCTTTTTCCATAGGCCGTAAATATGAACCCGAGCATCCATAATGACCGAATGATTTCAGGGATAGCAACAACATTTCTAGAATCTCAACTACACATGGGAAAGAGAGCACATCCATGTATGTGACTGAGAGTGAGGGGGTGGGTGGCCTTAACTGCCCCTGTCTCACTAGATGACCTTGGGAAAATCACTTCACCTCCCAGGGCCGGATGCTCTTATGTCAACTGAGAGGCGTGAACTAACTTGACAACACTACAAGCCTTCTAAGCCTTAAAATTCTGTATTTCTATGATCATCTGGACTCTGTTTTAACCCAGACATCCGTGTTTGTTTTTTAAAAATTGTCATCGTATGCAGAAAATGTTGTTAACCTGCATTTTTTAATGTAACTTCTTCATCAAGGAAACATGTATGTCTTTGCTGCCCTCTAGGGTTCTCCCTGAAACCTGCATGACTACAATACAAAAATCCCCCAAATTAGGACTGGCTAGCTTTGAGACTTAGAGCCTGGCAGATCCCTGAAGTCCCAGGCACATTTTTTTCTGCAACACATTATTCATATTTTTCCATTCCCATTTCATACACATCTTCTGGTACAATTCAGTTCAATTCAACCATGTATTCCAGAGTTCTTTACCAAATCTTTCCTATTTATGGCTTCTGGCTGTTGGAAGTTAAGCATGCATCATTTACTTGGAAAAAGAGGCCAATTTCTCTAAAGGATTCTCCACTCCATAAATGTGTCTCCTTCGAGTAAGATGTACAGCATCATGTACAGCATCACGAGGCAGGATTATCTGTTCTACTTTCTGGAGCTGATGTTTATAAAAATAATACCAGGCTCTTTTCTTGTGTCACTGCCAAGAAATGTGTGCACCCAAACCTCCGCTGACTGACAGCGTAAGAACCCTGCTATAAAACTGCCCCAAAGCACGGGACCTGCGGGCAAGCTCACCAGCTGAGTCGGCGGAGGAGGAGCCACACTTTCAGTCTTTTTCTGGAATTATAATTCAGTTCTAAATTTTCTTAGATCTATAGCCAATCTTTGATCTACTTGATCTGCTAGTTGGCAGGCTGCAACTCAGGGATAGCTTAGAGAAAAGTGGAAACAACGCCTTTTGCCAGTTGCATCTTTCTGAACATTGGCAAAGTCTCCCTTTAAGGTGAGGGCATTCTAGTTCCATTGAGGTTTTTACCAACTGTAAACATCAGCGATAAGACAGCAGTGACAAATTTCAACATTTATGCCAGAAATTAGTGTTGATAGTGACCTATTATAGACTCAAATACTCTGTGAGAGCAGGTCTAGGATACCTAGGGATTATGCGATGGCTCTTTCAGAGTGACTGCTGCAGAGGAGACCCAACCCCGCTCTGTACTTGATCTACAGCCGCGTTCAACATCCAATCAACCCCCGGGCCCAGGCCCCTGCAGGGTGTGAAGCCAGGCACAGAGCGGGCTGCAGAGCTTCTTAGGCCCTAGTATACCAGGAAGTGGATGAGGCCTTGGAGAGAGGTCGGCAGAGCTGCAAATGGTCCTCGCTATTCGGAGTCATAAAAGGATCTTCCTGTAGCTAATCTTAAGGGATTCTTAGTGTTTTGTATAACTCTAAAGGGACTGCCCATAAATTTGGCTTTTGTGCTTGCCCGTAAACCTAGCAACGTGGCCGTTTCCATTGTTTAGCCAAGGTGTAGTGCCCTCAAATCCCCAGGGAACAGAATAGTCAATAAATAATAAAAGAGCAGGTGGTTCAAAAGTACCTGCTCTCTGTTGCTGGCCATGTGTTTCATTTCTAAGCTCCCAGTATCCCCCCACCCCCACCTCAGAGTCCTGCCCCCTTTGACTTGGCACGGTCCCAGGGGCATCCTTCATTCTACCCACCTAGACCACGATGACTGAGGATGACTGAGTGGAGGAGTAATCAAACCACAGAGGCTCCAGGATAGATTCTGTCCACTTATAAGCAAAGGGTCAAATAAAGACCTTCTGTTTCCTATATCTCTTCATTGTACATTATAAAAACTTGCTTCAAGGGTCAGAAATATAAGCTTGTAGCGGAACTGAGAAAGAAGGCAGAGATAGCTTCTGGTGGCATTACTGCTGCTGGCTGATGTTCCCAAACCTCTCTTCTCCCACAGGCTCTAGAGGATTGTACCTTCCCACTCCCTCAACGCCAGTTACTCTGCGGCTTGTTCTGGCAAATTAAATATGAGAGAAAGAGAAGACTATCACTTCTATGCAGGAACATTGGAGAGCTCTGTGAGATCGCTGTGCCCCACGTCTCCTGCATGGAGGTACCCGTCACCGTCGCAATGCTGCCGGACCAAAGTGACCTGGAATGCGGAACCCACACCAGAGGACAGCTGCCCGGAGAACCACTTGGGTCTGTAAAGAACTTGAGATGAGTGAGAATTAAACCTTTGTGGTTTAAGGCACTGATTTTTTTTTTTTTTTTGCAGTTGTTTGTTACTGCAGTATACCCAGGCTCTCCTGATCAGGAGGTACATGCCTTCAAACATCCGACAAGGGAGGCAGAATAATTCAGAGGTTTCTTATTTCCCTCTGATTTCCATAAACATTACAACAACAGCTTCAGCCTATCCCTGTATTGATCGTTCTTGCTCTAAAAATACTTTCCTTACTCTGAAAATTAATTTCCCTTTTAACTGTCTTGAGTACTTTTTTGCCTGATTTGCCTCACTTGGAACAGCAGCTTCTCCAGCCCTGCCATTACTCATCTGTGCCTCCCTCTTAAGTGTGTACAGAATATTATGTTCCCTCTGCACACATACATGCTTTCCATTAATGGTGCATGTGATTTCTAAGTCTGGGCTCATTAGAATTTCTTTGTGAATTTCCCTTTATTCTTCCACCCCAGAGTCACATCCAGTTACATTTTTTAGTGTTCTTGGCATTCTTAAATGGCCTTCCCTTCTAAAGCTTCCTGTGACGGAACTATGTTTCTTTTGCCTTGGGCTTTAAAATCATTTTTCTGCAAGTCTAAGATCCTAGTTCCCCAACTGTGTGCTGGGTTGCACTGGGCACTACAGCAAACTAACAGGCTCACTGCAGAATATCTTAAATCTCTGAGGAGAACACAGGAATACCCAATATCTATCAGGCATCATATGAACTTCTAGCTGGAGACTGCATTACATTCCTTTTGTGACCATCGTGTGTTTGCAAAGTTAGATTTCAAGTGATTACTGTAATAAAAAGCAAGTGCCATGTGAAAATCAATATAGAATAGAAAAATGAGTGTCATATCTGAATCCAAAGTTTAGAAAGTAATATAGTGCCAAAACATGTACACACATTTAATAATCATCAGTTATTTAAGAATGAAATAAATTTTTTTCAATTGATGTGTGATATTCTTAAACACAGCTATAAGTTGTTAGAGCATAAATGCTTCCTAGGTTGTTTGGCCCTATTTATGATACATGGAATGGTTAGGTATTTCTCTTGGCCTAGGAGCACCATGAAAAAACTACATTGAGGTCATCATGAAATGAGAAACTGTGAGAATTTCTACTCTAGGAACACATCCAACCATACTCAATATCTTCTCATATTGCATTCTCAAAAAGATATGGCCCACTCTCTTCAACAAATGGTACTGGGAGAACTGGATATCCACATGAAAAAGAATGATGTTCAATCCTTATCTCACAACATATACAAAAATTAACTCAAAGTCGGTCAAAGATCTCGCCGGGGTTCTTGTCCCAGCATCAAGAAGGGTTCAGGAATCTGGAGAAGGGGCTGTGCATAGATGACACTGGAATCCAGAGATTAATAAAGAGTCCAGAGACAAAAGATAATTTTGAAAGGCATTGGGGGTCAGAGGACCTTCAGCTAAAGGAACTGAAGACTCCCTCCTTGTTTAGGACCCTTGCTTTTATTAACACAATTGTCCTAAGGCAGTGATGGCGAGATAATACACTTCAAAGGGTAAGGTTTCAAAAAGTACAGAAGCATTGTCAGTTTGGGGGTAGCCTACGGCTGTTCAGTTGTTTGGCCAGTAGGAGGCAATAACAAGTAGATTAAGATGCCCTTTAACTGTCTGGCAGCCACAATCAGTTTCCTATTCAGGTTTAGGGAAATGCCTTCAGCCATTTCCAACAGGTGACTACATGTGTGACTCAACCCTGTTGAGTCCCCAAGTCTCATCAACCTTTTGATGAAACTCTTGAAATTATGACATGCTGGAATTGGTCGCCAGCAGATCTAAGTATAAGAGCTAACTGAATCTATAAAACTCTTAGAGGAAAATGTAAGGGTAAATTATGATCTTGGATATAGCAATGGTTTGTTAGATGTGACATCAAAAGCATAAGCAACAAAATAGTAATAGGTAAATTAGACTTTGTAAAACTTTTGTGTACCAAAGGCTACTATCAAGATAGTGAAAAGACAACCCAGAGAATGAGAGAAAATAGTTGCAAACATATATCTCATAAGGGTTTAGTATCAAAAAATATTTAAAAATTCCTACAACTCAATAACAAAAAGACACACCACCTAATTTAAAAATGAGTGGAAGATTTGAATAGACATTTCCCCCAAAATATACAAATAGCTAGCTATCAAGGAATAAAAATATGCTTATATCATTAGTCATTTGAAAAATTCAAGTCAGAACTCAGTGAGATACCACAACCACAGGTTGGCCATAATAAAAAACAAAAAAATACCAAGTGTTGGCAAAGATATGGAGAAATTAGAACCCTTGTTCATTGTTGATAAGAATAAAAAAAAGTCAAATGGTGCAGCCACTATGGAAAACAGTTTAGTAGTTCCTCAACAAATTAAATGTAGAATTACCAAGTGATAGAGCAACTCCATTTCTAGAAATATACTCCGAAAAACTTAAAACAGATACTCAAACAAATACTTGTACACATATTTATATCAGTATTATTCACATAATTACAAGGTGGAAATAAACATCCGTCAGCTGATGAATGGATAAACAAATGTCATCTAGCCATGCAATTTAGACATAGAAAGGAATGAAGTACTGATACATGGCACTATGTAGATGAATTTGAAAGCACTATGGTATGTGAAATAAGCCAGACACAAAAGGCCCCATATTGTATGTGTTAGGTCTGAGAGAGCCCAGAATCGGATACATGCAGACGTGTGACGAGATAATGGACTCCTCCTGGCATTTCTAACAGATCAGCCTGCCAGATAGATACTGGCTTCTCCATGACCCCCACACAGATACTGACTCCTTCCTGAATACCTTGCTGACCCCCTGCAGCTGAAACTTCCTCAGCTGAATACCTCAGCTCATGTCCCCGCCCCTCACCCAACCGCAGTATAAAAAAAGCGCCCCCCTCCCTGTTGGTGTGAATCCATGTGCCCTGTCCTTGGGGGACGCAGAAATAAATCTTTTCCTTTCCTTTCTTTTCTGATTTATTTCACTTAGCATAATGCTCTCCAGTTCCATCCATGCCGTTGCAAACGGTAAGAGTTCCTTCCTTTTTAGAGCAGCATAGTATTCCATTGTGTAGATGTAACCCTTCCTTTTCTGATCAACTTTCTTCATTTCCTTCGCCGCCTCCTGAGCCACCTAACCTAACAGTATGCTTTTATTTATAGAAAATATCAAGAATAGGTATATCCATAAGAACAGAAAGACTAGTGGATGCCGAGGGCTGAAGAAGAGAGAATAAGGAGTGACTGCTTAATGGATATGGGCTTATTTGGGGGGAAATAAACATCCTATATAATAAAAGGTTAATATGTAAATTGACTGAACGGAGGAATGACTGGTTGCTATGATGCACTCTGACCACTAGGGGGCAGATGCTCAACGCAGGAGCTGCCCTCTGGTGGTCAGTGTGCTCCCACAGGGGGAGTGCTGCGCAGCCAGAAGCCTGGCTTATGGCTGGTGAATGCAATGGCGGTGGTGGGAGCCTCTCCCACCTCCGCAGCAGCGCTAAGGATGTCCAACTACAGTGCTAAGGATGTCCAAATGCCGTGGGGAGTGGGCCTAAGCCATCAGTAGGACATTGCCTGAGAGGTCCCAGACTGTGAGAGGGACAACCTCCCCCCACCCCAAGTGCACAAATTTTGTGCACCAGGCCTCTAGTTTCTTATAACTAGATTGAGGTGATCGTTGTATAATATCATGAATGAACTAACTCCCTACTGTATTATACACTTTCAGTGGCTTATAGTTTAATGTTATGTGAATTTCATCTCAACTAGATATATTTATTTTTATCTCAACTAAAATATAAATATATATTTACTTTGACCGGCTATCTAAATGTTACCAGGAAGAAAGACCAACCTTTTTAAACCAAATTAATTATCATTGGTAGATGTGTTTTACTTTTTGTGTGGCCTATAGCTAACAATTCCCTATATTGGTCAAATCATTTCACTATCTGCAAATTTCACTGATTTATAACTAATTCATTTTGAAGGATTTGACCAGAATCTACACTCCTTAAAATTACAAATTCTATGTGTATTTTAGTGAGGTGTTGTTGTTTTTTTCAGTGTCCATGGTGGGTGATTGCTAGCATCTACTTTGAAAATTTACCAGGCTACACTCATGATGGTCTTCTGCCATAATTTAGAACTTTGGAGCTCAATTGCCTATTCCTCAGAGCAGGCCCCAAGACTTAGGAGTTTCTTAGGAGTGTTTCTCACCCTGCCCATAGTTTGTCCCTCATTCCACTGCCATGCAGAGGTGGGTTTGGGTTAGAATCCTTAATTTTCAAAAGATCTTAATTCTACTCTTAGCTAGTGAATGTCTTTTCCTTTAAATGGCAATTCAAAATATTCACCGTTCAGATTATTGCCAAAAATTACAGTTTTGAACCCTCTGCTCTCCAAAATGTATCAAAAGTTTCAAGAAGTATTTATAGAGGCTGGCTTGAAAAGACAGGCAGACATTTCCTCTACATATTTTTAAATTTTACCTTAGGATTATATCAGACCATGTGAGTCCCATGCTTTTTGGAGAAGTGTGGATCTGTGCTTTGGCCTACACTGAAGGGTTTTACAAGAGACTCACTTTTGAATTTATGGGGTCTGTGGTTGAGAAACCATCTACTTCATGACTGTTTCCTCTGTATGAGGTCTCTTGGGTGTAAGGAATATATATACTCTCCATAGGACCTAGCTTGTTGGTAGCTAGTGGAAAATATGAATCTTGAAGCTCAGCATATCTTTTTACATTGAATTATCAGAAATTTCAAAGCCAAATGAGTGACTCACCCATAGCAACTATCAAGATCTTTGAATGTATGTTTCCTGGTATTAATATCACTATTTTCCCTCCCATTTCCTTGCTCTAGGCTCCTTTAATTATTTACTTTTTATCCTTTGATTTGTACATATTTAATAAGTTGCCTTAAATCCTTCATAGAACAAGTCTTAGTTATGAATAAAATAAAATAGCCATCTTAACTCCAGTTTCACTTCTTCCTTGCTGAACCACATATTTCATTTGATTTCTTAGAACACTCTCTATTGAGCCTAATTAAAGAATTTGATTATGATGATGATGATAATGACAATTATTGATTGAGAAATTATAAGCACTAGATTCTTTTTTTTTAATATATTTTATTGATTTTTTACAGAGAGGAAGGGAGAGAGACAGAGAGCTAGAAACATCGATCAGCTGCCTCCCGCACACCTCCCACTGGGAATGTGCCCGCAACCCAGGCGTATGCCCTTGACCGGAATCGAACCTGGGACCCTTCAGTCCGCAGGCCAACGCTCCATCCACCGAGCCAAACCGGTCTTGGCACCAAATTATTATTTCTTGTTTGTCTCTTTCATTTGCTTGCGGCCCTCTTCCAGATCCTGAACCCTGAACCACGCAGGACGTGGGGGGAAATTTTACACAACTAGTTCCCACAATAAAAGAAATCTAAGCTTTAATCCACTTCTCCCACATGTAATATGTTGTAGTATTTCATATCTGCAAAGAAAAGTTTAAAACCATAAAAACAAAATATGTTTGCTCAC
>NW_006282183.1:387903-389733 GCF_000327345.1 Myotis davidii | reverse complement strand
TTTGTTTACCCAATCACTAGTTGATGAACATTTGGCTTGTGGCTTTTATGAATAAAGCTGTTATGAATATTTGCCTGCAGGTATTTGTGGGAACATATCCAGGAATGGGATTGTTAGAATGTATGGTAAGTGGATGCTTTACATAAGAAACAATCAAACTGTTTTTCAAAGTAGCTATACCATTATTTATTCACACCAGTAATTAATGACATTTCTAGTTGTACCACAGTCTTGTCTGCACTTGCTATCTTCAATCTTTAAAATTTTAGCCATTAGGGTGGCTGTGTAGAACTATCTTATTGTGATTTTAATTTGTATTTCCCTATATACCAATGATATTAAGTATTTTCATATATTTCTGTGGTATTTATATCTCTTTTTTTGGTGAAGTGTGTGTTTTGTTTTGTTTTGTTTTTTTGCATTTTTTAATTGGATAAATTGTGTTTTCATTATGGACTTATAAGTGCTCTCTATATCTGGGATATGAGTCCATCAGATAAGTGTTTTGAAAATATTTTCTTCTAATTTGTGGTTTTCCTTTTCTTTAATATTGTCTTTCAAAAGGGAGTTTTTAATTTTGATTAAATCCTTTATAGTTTTTGCTCTTTAATTTAGAGCTATGATCCATTTCAAGATAATTTTTATATCTGGTTCAAGGTAAGAGTTGAAGCTCATTTTTTTTGTTGCATCTGGGCATCTAATTAATCCAATTGTTCAGCACCATCTATTAAAAATTCTGTCCTTTCATTCATTTACCTTAGCAGCTTTGTCAGAAGTCAATTAACTATATATGCATGAATCTATCCATCAATCAATCTACCTACCTATTTATCTATCTACCTACCTATCATTCTATCTTCTTACATCAATACCATACTGTCTTTATTTATACTAGACATCAATATCATAATGTCTGTAACGTTATATTAAGTCTTAAAATCAGGAATTATGAATCCCACATCTTTGTTTCTAATTTTCAAAATTGTTTTGGATGTTTCATATCCTTTGTATTTTCTTACAGATTTTAGAATCTGCTTTTCAATTTCTAAAAAATAACAGCCTCCTGAATTTTTATTGGTATTTGTTGAATCTATTGATAAGTTTAGGGAAGAATTGATATCGTAACAATATTGAGAATTCCAATCCATAAACTCAGTCTATAACTCTATTTATTTAGATCTACTCTGATTTTTCTCAGCAATGTAAAGCATACAGGTCTTGTAAAGAGTCTGTTAAATTTATCTCTCTGTATTTCATTTTGATGCTGTCATAAATTGTGATTTTACTTCAATTTCCAATTGTTAACTGACAGTAATAGAAATAGAATTCATTTTTTATAATGACTTTGTATCCTTTCACTTGCTAGCCTCACATAGCAGTTCAGTAATTGTTATAATTCCTTTGGGATTTTCTATGTAAATGATCATGTCTTCTGCTAATATAGTTTTGCTTCATCCTTTCTAAGATATATGATTCCTATCTACTTTTCTTTCCTTACTGCATTGCCTAGGGCTGCTGGTGTAATCTTGACCTGAAGTGGTGAAAGAAGACATCCCTGTCCTCTTCCCTCCTTAGGGGTAAAGCATTCAGTCTTCCACCAGTAAGCATGATGTTAATTATTGAAACATCAATGATGAGAGAGAATCCTTGATAGCTGCCTGCCTCACACTCCCCACTGGGGACCGAGCCCGCAACCCTTGATTGGACCCTGACGGGGATGGAACCGTGACCTCCTGGCTCATAGGTCGATGCTCAGCCCCTGAGCGAGGCCAGCGGCGGTAGTTGCTTGAACACACCCCGTGGCCGGCAGGTCCACGCCGAGGTTTCTAC
>NW_006282183.1:381644-387683 GCF_000327345.1 Myotis davidii | reverse complement strand
AGAATCGATTGGCTGGCTGCCTCCTGCACGCCCCCGACTGGTGATTGAGCTTGCAACCCAGGCATGTGCCCTTCACTGGAATCAAACCCGGGATCCTTCAGTCTGCAGGCCAAAGTTTTATCCACTTAGCCAAACCAGCCAGGGCTGTAGGCTCTTCTTGATGTCCTGTTTTAGATTTGGACATTTCCTTCTATTGCTAGTTTAAACTTTATTATGAGTAGACTTTGTAAAATGTTTTTCCCCTGCATCTTTCCAGATGATAATATTATTTTTCTTTTTTTAAAAAAAAAAATGTTTTTATTGATTTCAGATAGAGAAAAGGAGAGGGAGAGAGGGGCAGAAATATCAATGATTAGAGAGAATCATTGATTGGGTGCCTCCTGTATGGCCCCTACTAGGGATCAAGCCTTCAACCTGGGCATGTACCCTGACCGGGAATGAACTACAACCTCCTGGTGCATGGGTTGAAGCTCAACCACTGAGCAACACTGGCCAGGCTGGTTTTCTTTTTAACCTTGTTTTTATTGGTGAATCACTTTAATTGATTCTCAAATGTTGAACCAATCTTGTATTCACATCATAAATCTCACTTTGTTGACAGTCTTGATGTATTATCCTTTGACTATATTACTGGATTCTATTTACTAGCATTTGGTGGAGATTTTTACATATATATTCATGAGGATTATTGTTCATTAGTTTTCTTGTAACACTCTTACTGCATTGCCTAGGGCTGCTGGTGTAATCTTGGGTTAGGCATCAGAGTAATACAGGTCTTATATAATTGGTTGTAGAGTATTTTTTTTCCTCTTCTATTTTCTGGAAGATTTGATGAAGCCTGCATTTTAAAACTTATCTATTTATATTCATTTTGTTCTGACCCGCCATCATCACCTCAGGTCTTTTGTATATGTTTCTTTGAAGTATTTTAAAATGGCCTTTGTTGAATTAAGAAGACAAGGAGTGCCTACACACGTGATGTTAACTGTAGGTTCCAAGTCTCTGGAAAGGTCACATGTGTATTTGTGTGTGTCTGTTTTCCTGTGCTTCTTTCCAAAAATAAACGTATGACGTGAGAGACCCTCCTGCCTTCCTTTACATAGTGGAAATGGGACTCATGGAGGAAGGCCACATACATGTGATATTTTCTTTGGAGATTTACTGGGGATCACATGGGAACCCAGCTGAGACTGCTGTAGGAGGAAAATCTACTACACAAAGTCATTTCACCCTTGCTTAATGAAGACAGAAGAGCTATGTTGAGAGTCAATAAGAACATATACCTTCAAATTTCTTTACTGGGGTATGTCTAAATTCTCTTCATGCACAGGGACCAGCACAGTTCTGGGGCTCAGGCCATGGAAGAAGAATTTGCCAGGAAATCTGAAAATTAGGTGTCCAGTCCCAGAGTGGCTCTCATCTGAGTCTAAGAAAGAGAGGCCTGCCAGATCCTGGAAATGCAGGCCCACTCAACTTTACCAATAGTCGGGTCCATCCCTACCCTCTAGCCTGGGGAGTATGGCTCTCCTCTGCACATAGCAGTCTAGGCTCCGATCCTGGCTGATATCCTCCCGGGTCTGGAGGAAAGGCAGTTTTGTGCTTGAAGATTTGCTTAGGGATAGCTGCATCTTCCAGAGAACAGATGGCACACTCAAATTACAATAACTTGAGAGATTAATAAGCAAACTATTTGCAAAGGTGTGGAATGTCTGAAAGGAAAAGGGGAGGACATGGTCCCCAGAATCTGAATGCAGCAAGCTGTATGAAGAGGGTCGCCTGGTAAGAGCTGCAATTCCAAGGGATGGGAGCCAGGGAATGATACTCCCCTGCACCTCAATTTCCTATTAGTGTTCTCAGCTGGCCAAACCCAAAGGGAAACCAGAGAACCAGGGATCCAGGGGAGGTGGTCCACACCGGTGAGCCTCCTGGGGTTCATAGCAGGGTAGAAGACAGTAGGGACTGGGTCTGGAGGGACAAAGGGAGGACATCCAGTGGGTAGCTGTGGACCACAAAGTCTTTCCCGCACTCCCAGCCCCTCTTCACAGGGCAAATGATCCCTTCAAGCCCTTCTTGGCAGCTGTTCCCTGGGAGGAAAAGCTCTGAGGTTCACCATCTTGGAATGGAGCCAAAGGGCCCATCACTGGGATCTGACTCTGCCGAAGCAGCTGGACCACCAGGTATGGCAGACTGGAAGGAGCCAGAAGCCATGCTCTTTTCCCCAAATGGGGAGGGGAGGAATACAGGCCCCTGGAAAAGGCTAAATGGCTGTGAGCAAAGTTTAAGCATGCTCACTCCTGTTAATACCCTCTGGCAGCCAGGGACACTGAAAGGAGGCAGGAGGCAGGAAAATTCCAAGAAGCTTTTACTAAAATTAAAGAGCCATTTCTTACAAGATGACCAGCCACTAATTTGGCTGTAGTGCTTCTGTGTGAGGAGAGGCCCTTTGGCTACAGAATATGAATTAAAAAACTAAGCTCCATCCAAAGTGGCAATTAAGGGCTTTACCCAATCATAATAAACCTTGGTCCTCCTTTCCTGTGCAAGCTCCACATCTCGCTGCCAGAGCAAACCTGGCAGCTCATTCCTGGTTTCCTTCTTAAAACACAGCAGAGCCACGACACTCTGCAGAGCAAATGCGCTCACGCTGTTCTTTCCAGGCTCACATGTCTCCGGGGCAGCTCTCGGGGTCCCTTAACAGTGTTGACATGGGCACAGTGGACCCTAAGTGTCCATCATCCTCTGGCCTAGCCAGGCTACTAAGACAACTCCCACTAAGGCTGTGCAGCCTGCTGCTTAAGGACAAAGGCCTTATAATCCCAGCCACGGTGTTTGCAGGAACAGAGCAAACATCTATACTTTTTATTCATGGCATTTATCAAAGTTTGCAATTTTACATGTATTATGACAAACAAACATCTTTATCCTGTGTGTATTCACTGCCTCTCTCCCTACCTCCACTCTGCCCTCTAAAGAAAATCCTGGCATCGTCCACCTGGCGCCCTCCCGTCTCCTCTATCTTCGGGTCAGTGTTGGGAGGTGGTGTGAAGCTAGAACAGGGGTCCTAATGTGAAAGGCTTGTGGGGACAAGGCAGGTGACAGGAGCAGTGTAGGAGCAGCAGAGAGTGGGGGCCTGGGAAGCAAAAGGAGGTGAAGCTCTCAACTCAGCTCAGTCAACTATTGCCAGGCCAGAATGTAGCCGCCTTGGGGCCAAATTTCACCATGTTTCAAGCCCGCATTTTGGACTTCTGTACAAAATGTCTTTTTTTGTTGTTAATTCTCACCTGAGGATATTTTTTCATTGGTTTTTAGAGCGAGTGGAAGGGAGGAAGAGAAAAGAGGCAGGCAGACAGAGACAGAGAAGAACATCAATGTAAGAGAGACACATTGATAGGTTGCCTCCTGCTCTCACCCCTACTGGAGTCAGGGATTGAACCTGTAGTCCAGGTACATGCCCTGGACCTGGAATCAAACCCATGACCCTTTGGTGTGCCGGCCCACGCTCCAACCACTGCTCAGTGGTTGATCGTTGTGGAAGCCAGACAAAACAGCCTGTAGGCCAGTGTGTCCCATGCTGGCCAGTAGGTGACTCCTGGGCACAATGTTGTCCATTGAAAAGAAACAGGCAAGAGGGGGAGGGGACAGCATGGGAAAAGCTAGTTTTAAAAGAGTTGAGAGGGAATTAGAAGGAGCAGCTGCCAATATTGGGGAGGAGGTTGAGAGCGGCTGAACTTGAGAGGTGATTTGAAAGATGTTTGGCTATGCACTGAGAATGGACTCCCCACTCCACTGTGACCTCAAGAGACTATATAAAGATTTTAATTCTTTTGTTATTCTCTGCTTGGCAGACTGTGTTGTTCTGAGTTGACTCTTTGTCATGCAGAGCCACGTGGCTGCTGCTGTCTCTAAGGATGACTCACACTCCTGTATTTCAGGCTGCGGCCAGTTGCACTGTGAGCCACCCGAGGGCAGGATGAGGGCTGTTCAGCTTCTCAACATTCATTGAGTGAATGCCTCTGCCTTAGTCCTGCTTTCTTTATTCAAGACTCAAAAAATTTAGTTTAAATTCTCTTTATTTTCCCAGCCAATCAACATAATCAATCATAATAGAATAAATAGGGTAGGAGAAAGCTGAGAAATCCACCCATTAGCAAAGACAGAGGGGACTGCTCCTGAAGCTGCAGCCCGGCTCCAGTGAGGCTGGTGTCCCAGTGACAGGAAACAGCCTAGAGAAAACATACTTAGTTGATCCCACCCCTTGAACCAGGGTTCTGTTTTTGTAATGTACCCCGCGAATCACAGAAGGACACCTCAAGAAGCTGAATCAAAGAGTCACATTTATTGCAATCCGGGACTACAAGGGAGTCATGCACTCCAAATCTCGAAGTCCCCTCCACATGCCCACCACCAGATTTATAGGCAAAGATCACAAAGGTATTGATTACATCTCAGGGTTTGGAATGAGGAACCTGGTTCACAAAAAAGCAGTTTACAGAAGCATAATTAAGCATGTTAATTATAGTTTTGGGTCTCCGATCACTGAGTTGACAGAAACACATTATCTGGGGCTGCTGGATTGACAGGAACACATTATCTAGAGCCCTCGGGTCTTGAGACCACTGAGTTGCCAGGAACACATTATTGAGCCATCGAGGCAATTTAGAGTAATTGTGCTGTCCTGGTCTTGGAACCACTGAGTCAAGCAAAACGCATTATCTGTGGCCACTTAAGACAATTTAAGATGATTGTGCTGTCCTGTTTCCCAGGTACAGAAGAATGTGCTTTGATAACCAGTAAGATCACAATCAATGGGATATTCACATTACAGTTAATAAGGTATTCAATTGAATGGGATGATTTATACAATTCAGAAAATCACAATAACTTTTCTATTGTTAAACAAAGCAAATAAGTACAGGAGCCAAAAAGCAGGGTTAAAGTTAAGCTATAGTTTCTACCTGAGATGATCGCTTCTATACTTCATTGTCAGCTCTCTCAAAGGGATTCACAGAGGGAGGCTCTACTCTCCTCCCTTCACCCTTAGGTATTAGATATCTATGCTGTGTGAAAAACTACAGTAGTCCCTCCTTATCTTTGGGGGATATGATCCAAGGTTTCCAGTGGAAGCCTGAAACCTTGGGTAGTACCAAACTCCATACTATGTTTTATCCTGCATATACATATCTATGATAAAGTTTAATTTCTAAATTAGTCACAATAAGAGATTACAACAATATCTATAATAATAAAAGTGTAATATGCAAATCAACCAACAGCAGAACGACTGTCTGGATGACCTTTCAGATGGCCATGCTATAACATGCACTGGTTCCAGGCCAGCCAATTTGCATGTGATGCGATTGGTCGGAGGGCCCCACCATCGCCCCATGATCACCCTGCAGAGGGAGGCCCAGGCCACTGGCCAGTGATGCTGGGGTGGGTATGCAGGGCCAGCCAGCGATTGCCCTGCAGAGGGAGGCCCAAGCCAGCTGCCAGCAGCGGCATTGGGGGGCGGGGGGGGAGGAAAGCCCCGATAGGCCTTAATTGCTGGCCAGGCCTAGGGACCCTATCTGAGGGGTCCCGGATTTCAAGAGGGCACAGGCCAGGCTGAGGGACACCCCCGCACACCCTGTGCATGAATTTCGTGCACTGGGCCTCTAGTAGCTAATAATAAAGTAGGACAATTATAACAATATCTACACTAATAAAAGATAAATATGCTAATTGACTCTACCTTCACTATACCCTAAGCCACACCCACCAGCCAATCAGAGAGACTACATGCAAATTATCCCGACCAAGATGGCAGCCGGCAGCCACGGAGCTGGATGGAGCAAGCAGGAAGCTTGGTTGCGTGGGTGATGGAGGAAGCCAAGCTTCCCACCACCCCTGAGCCGGCTGTGGCCTCCTCTCATGGCAACAAAGTCTCAATTATAGAAGACAAATAAATCCCAGATACCTGCTTCCAGCTAGCCTCCACTGGGAGCTTGGGTGGCTGGGGGCTGTGGCCAGCCTGAAAACAGCTATCAGTCCCTTACCCAG
>NW_006282183.1:370706-381257 GCF_000327345.1 Myotis davidii | reverse complement strand
TCTCTCTCTCTCTCTCTGTCTCACTGATACCCTGGCAGTATATCTGATAACCCAGGTGTGCAATTTAAAACTTATGAATTGTTTATTTTTTGAATTTTCTCTTTAGTATTTTCAGAGCATGGTTGACCATGGGTAACTAAAACTGTGGACAGTGAAGCTGCAGCTAAGGAAGGACTGTTATCCTCCCAAGCTTACTTACTTAAAACAATACTTATTATCTTGGGTCTGATGGTTTGGAATTCGGGAGCAGCTTAGATGGGGGCCTGGAACTTGGAACCTTTCACAAGGCTGCACTCCATGTGTTGGTGAGGGCTGCAGTCATTTCAGTGTTCACCTGGGGTGGGATCCAGTTTCAAACTGACCTTCCTGGCCATCAGCAAGCCTCAGGTCCTCCCTGACTGTTGGCTGGAAACATCGCTTCCTGGCCAAGTGCATCTCTCCATAAGGCAGCTCACAGTCTGGCAGCAGGCTTCCTTCAGAGGGCACCAGTACGATATTAATACCAACAGCCCATCAATTATGCTCTATTTTATCTATTAGAAGCAAGCCACTAGGTCCATGACACACTGAAGGAGAAAGCAATCCACAGGGCTGGAATGCCATGCGGTAGAGGTCCTTGAACATTTTAATCCAGCTTTGCATTTCAGGGCCAACAAAGAGCACAAGCAGGGATGTAATGGTCATATCCCTCTGGGCTTAACTCTGGCTCATCTCTTTGAATAAGCAGGGGATACACATAATGACCCACACCAGCCGTCTTCCTGCAGAAGCCAAGCAGTGATGGAGTTGCACTCGTGCAGCAGGGACATACCCTGGAGAAAGCCAAGTTATACTGCAGTGTGTTAAGGAGAGTAAGCCTAAAGCATAAGTCCAGCAACTTTCTCCACATTCTCCTGCGACCTCAGTGTTCAGGTTCTGTTCTGCCTTTTACCAGCTGTGTGACTCTGAGCAAGAAACTTCCTTAAAGCATCATTTTCTCTGGGGGTAATAATAGAATTCATGCACTGGGTTTTGAGTGGGACTAAATAAAAATAATTACAAATATGAAGATAGTGCCTGGCACATTATAGGTATTAAATAACTCTTGACAGCTATCATTATCATTATTATTCCATTTCTAGTCTTTTTTTAAAAATATATTTTATTGATTTTTTACAGAGAGGAAGGGAGAGGGATAGAGAGTTAGAAACACTGATGAGAGAGAAACATTGATCAGTTGTCTCCTGCACATCTCCTACTGGGGATGTGCCCGCAACCCAGGTACATGCCCTTGACCGGAGTCGAACCCGGGACCTTTCAGTCCGCAGGCCAACACTCTATTCACTGAGCCAAACCGGTTTTGGGACCATTTCTAGTCTTGAATGCATTTTCTTTCAAACCATCTGCTCTTAAATCCTGTCTTGCCCCTCCCCACTTACGATTAATTAAAACTGGTCAATGCTAAAGACCCACGAACAATTCTTTATGCCATAGTTTATGGCACCAAAGTGTCTAAATTATGAACATAGTTTTTGGAGATCTGAGGCTGGTATTTAGCTTCCATCAAAATTAAGCATTTCAAAATTAGAACAGGTTATTGCATAAGTTTGTGGAGAACAAAGTGTTATGGATTGGGAGAAGCACAGTTGACCTTTCACATTTCACCTCTTTGTCTTTGTCCACATTTGAATGGGTGTTTTCTGAGGGAATCTGGGCAGAAATGGGGAATATGGTCTGAGACGTACTTGATTGGAGATCTGAGGCCCCAGCGTTTCAGAAAGAAGATGGCCCACAGACATTTTCTTACCAAATTTGTATTCTGGAGTTGAGCTGAGTAGAGTGTCTTTTACTGCTTGCCCGCGGCTGTGTTAGTTGCATTCCAAAAGTTTAGAAACACATCAAGGACATATGACCTATGAAGTAACTGTTGACTTTTCCATGTGCTTTGAGAGGGACTAAGGAAGACAAAGGCGCATTTTCCCCCTTTCTCTCTCAACTTTTTTCCCCCCTGAAAGTCGCAGAATTTTGACCCACTTCACATCCGCCTCCTGCCTCTGGTTTTGAAATCTGCAGCCTGATGGCTTGTTTGCTTGTTAGCATGAAAGGCTTGCTCTGGGTCTGTGCTTGCTTGTTAGTAAAGAACCAACAAGCATTGCAGTCCAAAGGTAATCACAGAACGAAATCACTTCCAGATGCCAAACCCCACTCCTGATGGTGAAAGCAGACTTTACAATTGCAGTGGACCAGGTACTCAATGGCTCTCACCCAATCCTATTAGGGTTTTGAACGCGCACATATGTTCTCGTCCTCCTTTTCTTTCTCTCCCCACTCTCCCGCTTGTTTCCTTCTCTCTCATTCCTTGCTTTCCTCAACTTGGATCGATTTTAATCTGAAGAGCAAAACCAAAGCTGGGTGTAACCCAGGCTCAATTCAGCCATAGGTATCTGAGCTGCGGCTATCCTGGCATCTATGATGATAGCTCCCTGTCCGAGAACAGCCACCAGCGAGAGGAGCTCTTTCTTCCAGCTCCATCCTCGCAGACTCTTAGTGCAGACAGGCAATGACTGTTCCTCCGCCAGTTGGTAAAGTTGTGACCAGAGGGATTATCCCACCTGCAGCAAAGGGGTCACAGCGGGCGACAGTCTGCCAGAGCGGGGACTCACACGGTCAAATACATGGGGCTGGCCAGTGAGGTGGGAGCTTGAGTTTTGGATCACTACACGCTGAGATGTGTCAGAGCTTCCCCAGAGAGTTTGAGGGGAAAAAGAAGGAAAGACGATAGAGAAGGGGAGAAGGAGGAGGTGACGCTAAAGGAAGAAAAGGGCTTAGTACTACATAAACATTTTAGAGTTACTTTATTGTAGCACTAAAGTCTGAGAAACTATAGAATCAAAACGCTTTCAAGAGAGGAATTCCTTATAGACATGTTGATTTTCTCCCCTCAAAAGTGAGTACTGTGAAATCTAATTTCATGTCCCATCCCAGCTCAATCCCTGAGAGGACTTAAGTAGCAGAATCTTTCCTTCACTCTCCTTTTAGTCTCCATCTCAATGCTCCAGTGGAAAACATGGCTTTTGTGTGTGTGTGTAGACAAGAATCTGTATGATTCGATCATAAATTGAATGTAGGTAAAACACAAATGAGACATTTGTATGCAGCCAGTAGAATGGCTGTTTTTTTTTTTAAATCTCTCTTGTTTTGCTTATGTGTAGTTAGTATACTTATTAAGTTATTACTTCCCATGTGAATAATTCATTAAAATTTAAATGCAACACAAATGTATTTCTTCCCAGGCAGAATAGCATATAGCTCGCAGTCAACCATTTATTCCCAGATGTTTATATCCACAGGGTCCAAGAACTCCATAAAACTAGGATAATAGCACATTGAAAATATCTGGCCACAACCCATAAAAGAACGTGCATAATAAAACTGCCCCTACCCCCAATCCTCCTGTCAATGCAAACCTTCCAAATGTTTCAAAGTAATTTTCCAAAGGTGTAGTGGGGGTGGACACCAAAAATTCTATATTCTCACATTACTGAGACCTGAGTGTAAGATCAAATTGAAGAAATACAAGTATCCAGCCCCTTTAAAAAGAATCTCTTAAAAATCAACCCAGAAAAAAATTTAAATAGCTAGTGAGCAGTTAGTTTTATTATAAGGAAAAATAAAAGGGGTGTGTATGTGTGTGAGAGTATATGCCCCAAAAGTAATGAATGTATTCTCCAAATTGCCAGATTTTCACCATCCTGTTAACATCTAAGCACCCGCTGCCTCTCCAACCATTTGTTAATGCTGTTTTTATTTCCCTGTTTGGTTCTGGAAATACAGCTTCTTTTGTATCAGCCTCTTAAACAGCTACTCGCCTTAGATGCATAATAATTTATGCTAAGTAGCAAAATTCATTCATTTCTGGATTCCTGTTAGAAATAAGGGATCCAAAATACTGACATATTAGATGCCCCACCAGTCAACATCATCTATTGGGCCTTGTCTACTTAAGAGGATAGAATTATGAAGAAAACCCTGCTCTGTTTCAATGGAGGTAATTGGGCAATGATAAGAAACTCGTTGGCATGATATAAATGGGAAGAAGATATGAAATATGAACATGTCCATTACACACCACTGCGACCTAGAGTGGTATGAATAGTAATGTATTTAGGGAGGTGGGAAAGGTGAGGGACTGGTGTCTGACAGTGGAATAAGGCAGGGGACAGACAGGAAAGGGGTGTAACCAGTTTTAGAGTAGAAAACAAATTGTAGTTGAAGTCAGAAAACCTGAGGTTTGGCTTTTCCTCTTAGTAATGTGGCTTGGGCATAGTTTCCTTGTCTATAAAGTTGAGATAATCGCTCCCACCTTGGATGGTTGCTGAGGGGACCAAGGGAGCTAAGGGGCTTTGCAAGTTGTGAAGTATCACGCACATCTGCCTTATCAGAGTGAGTGAAGTTGTATAAAGAGTTAGACCACTGATGAAATGCAAACATCCTGGAACCCAGCCTCACTTTTATTTATGCCTAACACATGCTTGAGTAATGCTTTCCGTCTTATTTCTTTATCTGTTCAATGGGGATTGCAATAGTTGTCCTATGCGGTTGTTGCCTGATCAAATGCGAGACTATACACATGAGGTTCGTAGAGGGTGAGGCACTATTCAAACTTAAGGCATGTCACACTTTGGTGAAACACAGCGTATGCTCATTAACTCATTCCTTTATTCAACAAGCATTCTTTGGGCATTAACCTATGCAAGGCTCTGTCACACCCTAGGAATAATATGGTGCATAAGACAGACCTAACCTTGTCCTTATGGAATTTATAGTCAAGTTTATTAAATTACTTGCAAAGTGAAATAGGTAAGCCCACTTCTTGAAACCACATATTCATTGTATTCCACCATACTTATACTCTAACAAAACCACAGAGTTATCTACTGTTAGTGGAAAAATAGCTTTATATGAAATTAGAAGATGAGGGTTCAGTTTCAGATGTTCTTGGGCATATCACTCAAAGTCTTTTTGACCCTGTTTTTCCATTTTAAGAATGTGCCACTACAAGTTCTATGGGGTTCAGATGATTTCTCTTAAGTAGGTAGATACCATTATTCTAAATCTGATAGATTTAAAAAGTACTCCAAGCCCTAGTTGGTTTGGCTCAGTGGATGGAGCATCGGCCTACAGACTGAAGGGTCCTGGGTTTGATTCTGGTCAAGGGCACATGCCCTTGTTCTGGGCTCGGTTCCCAGTAGGGGGCTTGCAGGAGGCAGTTGTTGATCAATGATTCTCTCTCATCATTGATGTTTCTATCTCTCTCTTCCCTCTTCCTTCCTCTCTGAAATCAATAAAAATATATTTTTAAAAAATAAATAAAAAGTACTACAAGATGGACTACTGGACAATTGATCTGATTTCTTCAACAGCCAATGGCATGAAGAAGAAAGAGAAGGGAGTACTAAAAGATGCTTGGCAGATATATCAACCAAATAATACGTAGACTTTGTATTAAACAACAACCCGTAACAGACATTTTTTGAGATAATCATGGAATTTTGAATATTGCCTGAGTTTTGGATGATACCAAAACTTTTTGATAGATATGATAATGGCAATACAAGTTTATAACAAGTGTCCCATAATATTTACCATCTGTAATAATGAAATGACTTAACCAGACTGCAATAAAGTAAAATATAGGGTGTCCCCCACAAAATGTATACACACACTTTGAGTAGTTATAAAGACAGTGTGTACCAAAATACATTTATTTTCAAAATTGAGCTATCAGCTGTTGAAGTATGTATTCATTTTTGGAGGACACTCTGTATTAAATAAACCAAAGATGAGCATGTAACAAAAGAAAAGAAATTGAAGTCTTCTACAAGCATGTGCATATATAGACATATCTTACAGTCATATCTTAAAGCCAGCATCACTTACCTAATGTTTTTTCTCTCCTCTGACACACAAAATAGGTTACTAAACTTTTTAAAGTGAAAACATTTTTCCTAATTACTTGAGTTCATTTTGAGGTGAGGAAAGAAGATAGCAAAATAAATTTTCAAACTTATTTCTCTGTGATAAGATTTCATTAAATTTATGGATTCTAGACTAAGTTATTGAGAAAACTTGGGTGTGCCTGGCACTGTGCCTGACTTTTGTGTGTTTGCAACGTTGGGTGAGGGAAGCTAAATGTGTAAAGAGGGGTAAAGGTAATCAAATCCTTTCATAAATGATTTGATTCCTTCCAACTCAGTAGATCTAAATCAATAAGGCATTTTTTTGAGTTTGCACATTTAAACCAGGCATATGTCCCTGCTTCCCTAGGGCAGGCTGGCTGCTGACATGGAGTAATGTGGTTTGCTGTGTCTTAAATCCTCACTACTCAAAGTGTGGTCCTCAGACCAACAATAGTGGCATCGCCTGGGAGCTTGTTGGAACTACAGTTGGTCAGATCCCACTCCAGAATTACTGAATCAGAATCTACATTTCAACAAGATTCCTAGTTGACGTACACGGTCACTAAAGCTTAAGAATCTAAGATGTAGATAATCATCAAAAAGAATAATTACCAAGAGCCATATGATTATTATTATTATTTGTGTGACTATCAAAAGAAATGAAGCAACTTGTAACAGCAGAATTTCAAAGTAACATTTGGTCTTGAAATAGTCACATATTGAAGGGGTTTACCTTAAATATGTACAATTTCCCCAAATTGTCCTCCTCTATTTGTAGTCATAGCTGCCATCGGTGTTCTACCAGCCTGATGGATGTCAAACCACCTCAGTGTTACTTACTTCCACCCCAGGTTTCTTTCTTGCTTGTGATGTTGGAAATCACTCTGAGAATTTGAAGGTACAAAGTAACAACACCAATAGTCCCTCAAAGCCCTATCACTTTGAAATTTGGAATTTCCCCAACAGTGTTCTTAAAATATCATGATCTTGATTTATTCAACCTTTTCTAAGAACTTTTATACTCTCCAATGGTCAATACAGCCCCTCTCTGACCTTTAGTCAATGAGTGTGGCTGTTGTAATCTTGAAGACTTGATGTATAAAGGGACGGTCTTCTCTGCACCAAACCAGGTTATTAGATTCACTTATTCTGCTAAGATTCAGTGCAGGCTCAATATGTTATTCTTTGTCTGCTGACCTTTATCAAATATAGCCACCAGCAGTCTACTCCGTTTATTGTTGCTTAAAGGACTTTTCCAGTTCTGTTTCTCCACATTAAATGGGCAAAAACACTATAAGTGGAATTAATGCCACAAGTTCAAAATCGAATGATAACAATGCAAACCTGATCATTTGTGTTATAAGATAAAGCACACCCCCTTAAAAAAGTGCTGCAAGTCTTTTGTTTCTGTGATCCTGGAAAGCTGGAGGTTTGAACATGGGTATAATAGGAACATCCTAGGTGCCATACAGCCCCATAAATATCTCCTCAGCAGAGCTGTGCATCTCCCCCTAGACTTGAAGAGCTTTCTTTGAAGTTAGAGGGCAGAAGTTGTGCACGTGGAAGAGGTATGCAACTTATTATTATTACCCACCATTGCTTTAGAAGCTTTTAAGTAATACTAGATTTATCACATTTTTCTTACAGCAACTTTTAGTTTCATCTAGTGTTTCCTCTGAAGCCTAAACCAATAAACTGGTTTGTCTTTGTAGTTGATCTGCCACAGTAGTTCCCATATTTTTCTGCCACGAAGCCCTTTTGGAATCCGATTAAATGGGTAACATGACATTTATAGTCTCAAAGATTAGAACACCTGGAAGGAGGCCCAGAACTTACCCAGTCTCTTGGGAGACCCTCTAGCACAAAGCAGACTGGACCTTGTTGGAAGGATCTAACTCAGAGCCAGCCTCTTGCTCCTGTCCCCTTCGCAGGTCTACCCTCACCTGGAGCAGCCCCCTTAAGGTGCACTGCCCAGCATTTTCCATAATAAGTGCTCAGTGAAAATTTAATCTTCTTGATTGGATTTTTCTGAGGGGCTGAACTGTGCGTATAAATGGTTTGTATTGCATTTTGTTGTAGGGAAGGAGAAAGACAGTTACAGACCAACTGAAAACCTCCATTGCTGAGTAAGTTTATGCTCTGGCTCTCTGTATGAACATGACAAGGCCATCATTTCCTACACACACACACACACACACACACACACACACACACAGACGCGTTTTTATTATTATTATAAAAGTAAAGCATGAAAAAAATTAGTAACCATAGAGAAGCATTCTACTACCCAGGATAAACAGTGTTAAGTTTTCACCTCACTATCATTACAATATTTCTCTGTTTTTGTGTGTGTACATGTCCATACCAGTCCCTTTTGGACTTTGCAATAAACAATGCATTTCTGCACATCCAGACTGTATCCAAGGTCCCATTGAGATAATTAAGGAAAGGTTATTTTTTTAAGTTCAAACCATTAGAGCAGTGAAACATGAGATTAAGAGTCTTCAATTAGTCAGAATATTTGAAGAATTCTAATCAATAAAAATGCAAAGACATTTGGTAAATTGAGAAGTTACAGTGGAGACAACAAAAGCCCAAACTCCAGGGATAAAGGCAGCTATCACGGGGTATTTGCAAAGGGCGGGGGGGGTCACTCAGGTGATGTGAGCTCCAAATTGACAGATTAGTCTGGGGTGTTAAAGAATCCCATTTGCGAGAACTGGGAAGACTGGGACTTGCCCTCTCTCTCCCTCTGTGAATACAACGACCAGTGAGGCTGTTTTTTTTCTTCCAGGGGACTAGGAAATACCTCTGGAAGGTCTACTAGTGACAAAGTTGGGGCTAAGAAAAGCAACACCGAGCTTGAGATAAATCTGGACTCCCACAGCAGCTCAGGGAAAGATGCAGAACCACCAGGAGACCTTTTCCAGAGAAAAGCTCTCCTCCTTTGACAATTGCCAAGGAAGCCAACTCAACAGCTGACTCCCTGACAACATGAAACTCCAGACAGCAGTGGGGCAGTATCTCTGACATGCTGAGGGAGCTACTCTGCCCCTAGTTTTCCAGGCCTGCTCAGATTTCAGATGTAAGGGCTAAAGACAGGCCCGAGACACATAAGAATTCAGTAAATTTAGTAAAGCACACACCCAATAAGGAAAACATTACTTCTAAAGCAACCCGACATAATATAAAAATAAGCCAAGAAAGAAGAAAACATCCTATCTAATAAAAGAGTAATGTGTAAATTAACTGTCACTCTGCGACAAAGATGGTGGTGCCCATAGTGGCCGGAGCGGGACGCTGGTGGTGTCGCCCTGACAATGCAAGCCCAGCATCCACGCCCCGGCCACATGTAGGGAGGGGAGGGGTCTCAGGCTTAAGCCCAGGGTGAGGGACGCTGGCATCATTGCCGGCTGGGCTGAAGGACGCACCCCCCCCCCACCCCCGCACCCCGCACAAATTTTGTGCACTGGGCCTCTAGTAAAATATAAGAAGCTGTAACTACCTGATATGACCCAAGAAGATGTAAAAGTGGAAAAGAAAATTAAAGCCAATCCTTTAGACAGAGGTGGGTGGAAGATTCTTGTTTAAGTGACAAAATGGTTAAAATTGAAGATTACATTTTCTTCTTTAAAGAGATTTGTATTCATGCAGTAATAATTTTCTAATTGTTACACATTGTTTTTAAATTATTGTAGTCAACCCGTTGACAAAGGACTCAAGACTAAGCTACAGCCCTGATCGGTTTGGCTCAGTGGATATAGCGTTGGCCTGGGAACTGAAGGGTCCTGGGTTCGATTCCAGTCAAGGGCATGTATCTTGGTTATGAGCACATGCCCAGTAGGGGATGTGCAGGAGGCAGCTAATCGATGTTTCTCTCTCATCGATGTTTCTGACTCTCTATCCCTCTCCCTTCCTCTCTGTAAAAAATCAATGAAATATATTTTTTAAAAAAGACTAAGCTACAGTTTAAGAAGCTTGTAACCACCATAAATACTAATGCAATTTGAAGAATAGGAGTTAAAAGCAGAAAGAGAGATAAAGCCACTCAAGTTCCAAATTCCTCACATTTTGTATCTAGAGGTCAGTGTATAAGGCCCAAATTCAATAAAAGTAAGAAATAGAAGCATACTCATATTTTTCTAAACTACAATAACTATTATAACAAAAGCAAAAGCAGAAACTATTAGCAGGGTGGGGAGATAGTGGGAATCAGGAAAGGGGAGAATTTATTTTATTTTTAGTTTTTTAAATTCATTTAATTTTTTCTTTTAATTTATCTTTAGTGTTGAAAGTATTATAGATGTCCTCCATTGACCTGTTCTAGCTCACCTCTGGACCCTTGCCCAAGCTTCCACCACTCTATTGTCTGTGTTCATGTGTTATGCATATCCTATATAATAAAAGGGTAATATGCAAATTGACCCTAATGGCAGAACAACCGGGAATGACCAGTCATTATGACACGCACTGACCACAGGAGGAGTGCTGCTCAGTCAGAAGCCAGCTCATGGCTGGCCAGCGCAGCAGCAGCAGTGGCAGGAGCCTCTCCCACCTCCATGGCAGCCCTAAGGATGTCCTACCCACGGGGAGTTGTCCTAAGCCATCAGTA
>NW_006282183.1:351291-370490 GCF_000327345.1 Myotis davidii | reverse complement strand
CCTTGGTTAATCTCTTCCGCCCCTCTCTGAAGATTCATCAGACTATTCATGTTTCTATGTCTCTGGAGCTATTTTGTTTATCAGTTTATTTTGTTCATTAGATTCCACATATGAGTGAGATCATGTGATACTTGTCTTTCTCTGACTGGCTTATCTCAAGAATTTACTTTTTATTTTACATAACCATGTGCATGCATCATCTTTATCATTATACACCTTGAATATCCTTCCAGGTGTAACCCAAATGTTACCAGCCTGTGGATATAATTGAAATCACATTTATATTTATATCCAAATGGTAATGGTTCAAAGTCTCTCTCCATTTGCCCATTTGGGAACTTAGCCCCCACTTAGTACCTCCCTGTTATTTCTGGGAACTCCCAAAAGGATAACTCTCACCATAATAAACTCCTCCAGCTCCAGCCATCATGATCTTATTACTATGTTCTTTCTCTCCTGTCTCTTGGTATTAGATGTATTTTTTATCCTCACCCTAAGATATTTTTAAAATTGATTTTAGAGAAAGAGGAAGAGAGGGCAAGAGATAGATAGATAGATGGATAGATAGATAGATAGATAGAGATATGAGAGAGAGAAACATCTATCAGTTTCCTCCTGCCCACACCTAGCTGGGGCCATTTGATGTATTTTTGCACATCATTACTATTTCTTTTTTTCCAATGTTACTGTTTCATTTTATTTTTATTATTATTTTTTAATATATTTTTTTTGATTTCAGAGAGGAAAGGAGAGAGAAAGAGAGAGAGAGAGAGAGAGAGAGACATCAATGATGAGAGAGAATCACTGATTGGCTGGCTCCTGCACACCCCCTACTGGGGATTGAGCTCCCAACCTGGACATGTGCTCTTGTTCGGAATCAATCCCTGGACCCTTCAATCTACAGGCCAATACTCTATCCACTGAGCCAAACCAGCTAGGGCATTTATTATTTCGTGATCTTCACAAAATCTTCAGGTACCTCTCATAATCCACTTCAAACCTTCAACTCAAAAGTAAAACTTTCAGTTTAGAGAAGACAGAAGTGGTAGAAGAACATGCTAAACAACATCATGAGGAAACAGCCTAACAAAAGCAGAAAGGGTGACAGCTTGCAGGACAACGGGCTTAGCCTCTTCAATCAGTCTCTAAAGTAGCTATACTCCATTTGAATTGAGACTTAAAGGGCAAAAGCAGATGCCAAAGGGGTTCTAGCATAGACCTGATATAGGGGATTTTGGGGCCCCTGGGAAATTTGAATTTCATCTAGTTATTTTATGGGATGAAAACTGAACACATCCTAATTTATAAGGGTAAAAATTTTTGAGTGAAAAAGCAAGTACAGTGTGGTTTCATTTAGCAAACACACACACACACACACACACACACACAGATCTAGAGCAATATACACTAAAAATTGAGAGAGGTTGCCTCTTGTTAGTAGGAGATTTTTTTGATAGTTCATGTTTATTTGTATTTTCTAATTTGCTACACATACACTGTTTTTGTAATAATAAAGGGCTATAAATTCCCACTTTAAAAATAATGAACTGAAGTCTGCATTTCCTTTCCCTGGACCTTGGATCCCTTCCTCCTCTATCATAAACAACAGAATGCTTCCCCGCTTCTCAATCAATATTTTACTCTTGGAAATAACGGGGCTCTTTAGATAAGTAACCTGGGTAATTAAGGCTGGTGAGTCATACAAGTGGGACTGGTTTCTGAAATTCACCCTGGTCTATATAGATGCAGACTTCACATGCACATCTTGTGTTTTTAATTTCTTAACCTCACCATGGGAGATGCATGAATAACTGAGGGTCAAGACATAACACATTTGTTCCTCTGATCATAACAATGCACCCAAGTTAAGATGGACTTTCACATCTCTTATGTTATTGCTGACAAATAGCTGATCGAAACCTTAAGGCTTCTGCTGTTGGAGAAAATAACACTAATTCTGAATGCATGTGAGACTTAGCAAGAGGCCCCTCTTGCTTCACAATGTGAGCTGCACATGTGCATCCACACTTAACTCTGACCCCCAAGCATTTCCAACACTGGCGATGTTAAAGGTATGCTTTTTTTGAAACAGCTCTTTCCTGGGTATTCAAAAAAGACACAAAGACAAGGTTGTATTTATAACTCTTTGAAACCAATGAGAGTTCCACATGGGGAAAAAAGGCCAGGGGGGAAAATCACAAAATTAATGAGTAGCTTTTCATGATATTCACACAAATGTTTGGTCTTCTGAGAATTTGTGTAAGTAAAATCACATAGCTGGAAGCAGCGACAGATAATAATTTCTGGGAGAGATATGCTGGATGGCGGGGATGCTAGAAGGGATGCAGAGGGTAATAATGAAATAATAATTTTAAGAAAATTCAGGTCCAAGTAAAATAGGTGTTTCTTATGAAAAAGAGTGATAGTGAGAGAAAAGCACTTACTAGATATGTTTTCCAAATCCTCACCCATAGAGAAGAACTCCTACACTATGATCCTCTTCTGCAAATGTAAGTACAGTGTGGAAGAATTAAGACCTAGTTGAAATACAGTTAATCTTGGGATTGTTTTATAGCATCATTTGTCTTACCATGACTCAGGTGCATCCTTGGCCAGACTATTGCAATTAGCTCCTGGAAGATTTGATAGAACAATTTATCAACAGATTGGATAGTAATCCTGATCTCAACATTCCCATATTTTCCTCCATTCTCAACATGAGTGGTCAATTCTAGAGACCTTGTAGGATTAAAATGTCTCTCGCCTGGCCGTGGTAGCTCAGTGATTGAGCATTGACCTATGAACTGAAGGTCAGAGTTCGATTCTTCATCAGGGAACATGCCCGGATTATGGACTCAATCCCCAGTAGGGGGCATGCAGGAGCAGCCAATCAATGATTCTCTTTCATCATTGGTGTTTCTATCTCTCCCTCTCCCTTCCTCTCTCTGAAATCAATTAAAAAATATTTTCTAAAATGTTTCTCAAAGCGTCTTGATTTCCCCCATCTATTTTTTCTTTTTAAATAATACATATTTTTTTTATTAGAGTTGAGGTACAGTATAGTTTCAGGTGCCCAACCCAGTGATTGGACATTTATATAAATTACAAAGTAATCATCCTGAAAAATCTAGAATCATCTAACACCATACATATTTACTATAATATTATTGACTATATTTACTATGCTGTACTTTACATCCCCATGACTATTCTGTACCTGCTCATTTGTACTTCTTTTAAAAAAATTCTTATTGTTGAAAGTATTACATATGCCCCCTCTATCCCTCATTGTCCTCTCCCAGCCCACCCTCACCCTTCAGAAAAAGATTTTCCCCCATCTTCATCCCAAGGTAATCTTAGGGTATAAGAGTTCAAATGGTCATTATGGATCCAAATTTTACAGTTGATCCATAGAGGGAAAGTGGTTTCCCAAAGTAATGGGTGACAAAAACCAAACATAAATCCAGCTCTCCTAAATCTCAAGTCCAGAGCTATTTACAATGAACCACACACACTCCACGAACACTTACAGATAGGATAGCTTACATTGTGCTTAACCCAGTCCTCTTCTCAGTAAAGCAATGCAAAACAAAACAAAAATGAACAAAAAACCCCAAAATCACTTCCCATACACACACATACAAATCCACCCTTCCCTTAAGAACAGCCATAAGACTGCCACAATAACATCCTTAGATTAATGTATACAGGCCTTTAATTTTGGCCTGTGAGAATTAATCATGTCTTCCTAAACTCTCTCACATAAATATTTAGTATACTGATGATCTCTTCAAAATAATCATTACATTCTTATTATCCTAAAGAACGAATTTTAAGATGAGGAGTAAAATGTTGCACCTAGTTGCATTATTTGGAATTAGTTGTTTGCATGGCTGTTTCTTCCCATGTGTTGTAAGACCCTGGGTAGCAGATATCTGTCAGATTCATCTCTCTGCCCTGCACGTGGGAGAAAGAATGAATAAATTAGGTCAACTGATAAACAGGCACAATCACACCTTTTGGATGGCTCTTCCTGCCCTTTCAAGAAGTTAATCTATTGCAGTCATCAAGGAGCTATATTATACAGATTAAATCCTTAAGGTTTTGCTACTAAATATTCCTAGAACAGGTAAGACTTAGTAACTTCAGTAAGTTTAGAAATGAAACTTTAGTAAGAGTTTGCATCTACTGGCATTAAAATATATACAGATGGTGTAGTTAATCTTAACCTGAGAGTCTTTCCTATTTTGTGGATTGTAAAATGTTGTTAAAACCTAAACTTAACTTTTACTCTGCCTGGCATCTAGCAAAGTATAGGAGTTCAAAATGCTGAGGCAATATGCTAGCTTTTCTTGAGCCAGTAAGTGACCACACGATATTCAAATCAGGCAGTCTGTCTCCAGGAACCACACTTTTAAAATATTGTTTCACTTTATCTGTCCTTAGATTTTTCAGGTTCCATCTTAGTGTTGCACTTAGAGGTACAGTGGTATGAGTCGTATACTATTTAACACCTGGCTCTCGGTAAGGAAAAAAAGCCTTGCTTGGAGCAACTGCTGATTTCTATGGTGTTACTACTCCATTGTAGCAAATTTAAAGCTGCTGATGGATTATGCACACAGGAGACTTAAATAACCTCAAAATCACAGATGATAGAGGAGAACCAAGATGCCGGCATAGGTAAATACCTATACTTGCTGCCTTTCACAACCACATCAAAACAACAACTAAAAGGCAGAGCAACTACCACCCAGAACTGCGGGAAAGCTGGCTGAGTGGAAGTTCCACAAGAGAGGTGAAGAAAACCCACTGAGACTGGTAAGAGGTTAGGAGGCGTGGAAAGTGCTGGAACCTGGATGTGCTGCTCTTTTAATCAGGAGGGAGATACAAGCTCTCGCTTGCTCTGAACTCTAGTTCTGGGCAAGACTCTGGGGAACCCAGACACGTAAGGGGAAAAACTGGACTGTCTGGACAGGAACATGAGGGCAGCTTTCTTTCAGAGTTACTTGCAGCAATCATTGTTCCTGCATGGGGGCACGGGACATGGATACTGGAGACCTCTCCGGTGCAGGGCTGCCTGGCAGCCATTGCTGTTCGCTCCACTCTGGTGATTTCCAGAGAGCCTGCCCCACCCAATTTACAACCCCACCCAAACTGCACAGGTTGGCTTTTGCATATGAATGGCCTGGCCTTTCTCCACCTAAAACCTGTCAAACTGCAGATGGGTCAGAGAGCCCCAGAGCTTCCAAAAGAAGGCCCAAGGCCAGCAGCAGCAGCCTGCCTTGCTTCACAGCTGGGCCTCGTCTGGGCACTTCCAAACCCCATACAAAGAGGAGGAATCTACAGTTCTCTCTGTAGCTCCTGCTGGATGGCCCCAGACAGTGGCTCACCTTGCACCTCCTTGGAGATCCAAGAGCCAGTGTACCCAGTGGTCAGAGTGAGACCATTCTGGATTACAACTCTTCATATCCATGAGACACACTCAAGGGGCAGATTTAGTGAGCACCAAAGCCCCACTGAAGCAAGTCCTGCCCCATAAGGGTGTTTCCTGTGCAACAGATCTTCCAGTGTAGACCAGCTGGTCATCACAGCCAATTGGCCTGGAGGTCAATTCCACCCACTGATACCAACAGCAATCAAGGGTTAACTACAATAAGACTGTGCAAACAGCCCACAAGAGGGGTGCACCAAGAGTGTCCACCTCAGGTGGCTGGGGAGGATGAGCCACCGGGCCCTATAGGACACCTACCACACAAGGCCACTCTATAAACTCAAGGAGATTTAGCAGCTACCCAGTACATAGAAACAAACACAGGGAAGCAGCCAAAATGTGAAGACAAAGAAACAGGTCACAAATGAAAGAAATGGATGAAAGCAAAATACTGGATATAGAGTTCAAAACCACAGTTATGAGGTTACTCAAGAATCTTCTAGAAACCTCTGAGAAATTTAGTGAGACCCTCAAGGATATGAAAAAGGACCAATCAGAAATTAAGCATACACTGACTGAAATAAAGAATAATTTACAGAGATCAAACAGCAGACTAGAGCAGTGGTCAGCAAACTGTGGCTCGCGAGCCACATGCGGCTCTTTGCCCCCTTGAGTGTTGCTTTTCCACAAAATACCGACTTCTGCGCATGGGCCACCAAGTTTCAATCACACTGTACATGCGCACCTGCATGTAGTATTTTGTGGAAGAGCCACACTCAAGAGGCTAAAGAGCCGCATGTGGCTTGCGAGCCACAGTTTGCCAACCACTGGACTGGAGGATCCCAAGAATCAAGGCAAAGATTTGAAATATGAAGAAGCAAAAAACACCCAACCAGAAAAGCAAAAAGAAAAAAGAATCCAGAAATATGAAGATAGTGTAAGGAGCCTCTGGGACTTCAAGCAAACCAACATCTGAATTATGGGGGTGCCAGAAGAAGAGAGAGTGCAAGATATTGAAAACCTATTTGAAGAAATAATGACAGAAAACTTCCCCTACCTGGTGAAAGAAATAGACTTACAAGTCCAGAAAGCACAGAGAACCCCAAACAAAAGGAATCTAAAGAGGACCACACCAAGACACATCATAATTAAAATGCCAAGGGCAAAATCAAAGAGAGAATCTTAAAAGCAGCAAGAGAAAAACAGTTAGTTACCTACAAGTGAGTACCCATAGGACTGTCAGCTGATTTCTCAACAGAAACTATGCAGGCCAGAAGGGAGTGGCAAGAAATATTCAAAGTGATGAATAGCAAGAATCTACAACCAAGATTACGCTACCCAGCAAAACTATCATTTAGAATTGAAGGTCAGATAAAGAGCTTCACAGACAAGAAAAAGCTAAAGGAGTTCATCACCACCAAACCAGAATTACATGAAATGCTGAAGGGTATTTTTTGAGTAGAGGAAGAAGAAGAAAAAGGTAAAGATAAAAATTATGAACAACAAAGTGACAACAAATACATATCTATCAACCTAAAAATCAAATGAATGAAAAACCTGATGAACAGAACAGACTGGTGAATGTAATAAAATCAGGGGGATGGAAAGGGAGCAGACTGACAATTCTTGGAGGGTAGGAGTTGTGGGGGGTGGGTGGGAAAATATTGGACAAAGAGCTTACACTATGGATGAGGACAGTGGGGGAGGGGGATAAGAGCATGGGATGGGGTGGGAACCGGGTTGAGGGGAGCTGTGGGAGGAAAAAAGAAGAACATCTGTAATAATCTGAACAATAAAGATTAAAAACAACAACACAGATGATAGGAAAACATAGACTATAATTAAGAACTAATGAATTTTAAAAATCTAATTGCAAATGTATATAATTTGGTTGTTAATAATAGTTGAGTTTCACAACTGGCTCACTAAATTTCTAAAAATTAATAACCGGCTCTCCCAAGCCTACAGCCACAATTGGGTCTACCCCAAAGTGCCAATATGTCATTAAGTGAACATGGACATGCTTTTTGATCTTGTTTGCCTGTTTCCTAATCTGTAAAATGGCACTAATAATAATACCTACTTTATAAGGCTTTTGTGAGTGCTTAGAACCATGCCTGCATAGGTAAGTACTGCATAAGTGCTACCTATTGTTGCTATTATTTTTATTTTTAAGAAACCCAAGGTGCTGTTTTTAGAGTTCAGAAGAAGGGCAGTCTGGCTGTTGGAAGACCTTTCAAACTCTGTAATCAAGGCTCAGATAGAACCAGCATCAAAGGAAGCAGATAGAAAATGAGATTAGCCTGAATATTACTTGTTCATATCCAACACATTCCAGATAGAATTGTGTATTACAAAATGTGGCTTCTTAAACCAGCGAAATCACCAAGAAATCTGTGTAATTGAAATGAAATAGGAACTCTGCCATGCAAATTATCTTTTTAAAATAATAAATTTTAAAATAAAATGATGGCTAAAAAACAAGTTGTGCTCCTGTGGTTTCCATCTCTCCATGATACTAGCATCAGAAAAGAGTAGAAAATCATTGTCTGGCAATGAAAATGCTCTGAATTATTAGTCCACCAGGTAACATCTATGAGACCTCAAGCAAGCTACTTAATTATCCTGCATCCCAGGTTCCTCATCTGTGGAATGAAGATCATAATAGACCCTTCCTTGTGTCATTATTATGAGGATTGAATAGGAGGTGTTACATGCTTAGCATAATGCCTGGCAGAGAGGGCACATTAATAAATATTAGCTTTTATTATCATTACTAGAGGCCCGGTGCATGAGAGTTGTGCACCTGGGGGGGTGGGGAAGCCCTCGGAGGATGTCCAACTGATGGCTTAGGCCAGGGGTGGGCAAACTTTTTGACTCAAGGGCCACAATGGGTTCTTAAACTGGACTCAGAAGAAGGAGCTGCGGCCGTGTTTCCCGACGTTGCCATGTTAACACTGCTGCTGGTGAAGAAGCAGAGGGGAGAGCAAGAGAACTCTCTGCTCTTTTGGCTCCGCGGGCCGGCCGGATAAAACAGCTGAACAGGCCGGATCCAGCCCGTAGTTTGCCCACGGCTGGCTTAGGCCCACTCCCCACAGAGAGCGGGCCTAAGCTGGCAGTCAGACATCCTTAGTGCTGCTGCAGAGGCAAGAGAGGCTCTCGTCACTGCCACTGTGCTCATCAGCCATGAGCCCGGCTTCTGGCTGAGCGGCGCTCCCCCTGTGGGAGTGCATTGACCACCAAGGGCAGCTGCTGCATTGAGTATTGCCCCCTGCTGGTCAATGCATGTCATAGCAACCGGTCATTGTGCCGTTTGGTCTGTTTGCATATTAGCCTTTTATTATATAGGACTAGAGGCCCAGTGTGTGAAATTCATACACTGGTAGGGTCCCTCGTGGCTGCTGGCTGTCAGCCGGGGCCTCCCTTCCTTCCCCCAGCTGGCCTACCCCCTGGTCAAACTCCTGGAAGAACTTCGGTGGAGGGGACAATTTGCATACTATGCTTTTATTATATAAGATTACTTGTCTGCCTTCCCATTGAGATAGTTACATGCAGCATTTAAGCAATTGTTCTGATAACTAATTCCATGCATGGGGGAGATGACAGGGAGAGGACAGTGAATTTTATTCTCAGCAAAGTGGAACTAATGATATCTTTTTCTCTAGTCTAATATTACTCCACAAGTATTTTAAGATGTTTCATAGAAAGTAAATGTTACAGTTTTAGAAAACATAGACTGGAGATGTAGAGAGCTCCTGGGAAGGCACATGGGCATTTCTTTAATTATTGTCAGCTGAATCCAGTGGCCTTTGGCAAAGCCAGGCCCTGGAAACACTCTTTGTCAAAAGGCAGGAGTGTTGTCAGCTTGACCTTCAGCCAGGTACCAGCGGGTGGGTTTTGTTATTTAAATACAGCCAAGCACCAGGAATGAATACGACTCTGACTCCGGCCCACCCAAGAATGCTCATAATCTCCTTTGTCTTGACTTTTAGTAAAACTTGCTGTTTTTTGCTGTAAAAATAAACAGGCTGTATTGGCTCTGGGTCCCTGTCCCTATCTCTCCACCAGAGGACAGTGGTCCCACTCAGCTCCAGCGTTTTCCTTCCATCTCTGTGTCTGTCTCTTTTTTTCATTTTCTCAATCTCCAGCCGCCCCTACTCAGGAACTAGACTGCTCTCTAGCCGTGCTGGACGTGGAGAAGAGAGAAATATTCACATGGAAGAACTGATGTCTCACACTTTTCTTGACCTTGATATGATGGAGAAATAAGTGAGCATTTTGAAGGCCAGGGTTTAGCATCTTTTGAGAACATTCACTTCTCTTCTGTCTTCAGAGCTATAAGAACTAGCAAGCCTCCAAGATCTGTTCACCAACTGCAACATGTCTAATTTAAGGGCAATGTTACTTGCTAAAACTGTGAATCAAGGCCAGTAGAGAGAATAATCAATAAATTCACAAATGACTGAAAGGGCGAGGGCTATGCCCTCCATCTTGCCCCGTATCCTCCATGTTGGGGCAGCAGCCATGTGCTCAGGAAAGTACCTTCTTCCCGGAAGCCCAGGCTTCTGCTGACCATGCCCGGAATCTTTTTAAACTAACCAATGACAATCAGGGGACGTGTGCCATGGAGATGACCACATACCCGACTTGCACCTAGCCAAACGGCAGGGCCCACAGTCATCTCCCTTCCCCTCACTCCACCCCCCTATTAAAACCCCATTTTTTTCCCACGGGCGGGCTCTCTGCCACTGGGCTTACTGTTGCATCATTGCATCAGTGAGTGTGGTCGGGGAGCCGAACTAGTTTGAATAAAAGACTCTCTGCTCTTGCATGGGACTCGCTGGCTCCCTGGTGGGCTCTTGGGGATCTTGAAATCTGGGCATAACATGACAAGTGCTAGTGAGGATGTGGAGAAAAGAGAACCCTCGTGCACTGCTGGTGGGAATGGAGACTGGTACAGCCACTATGGAAAACAGTATGGAGTTTCCTCAAAAAAATAAATGGATCTGCCTTATGATGCAATGATTTCACTTCTGGGGATTTATCTAAAGAAACCCAAACCACTAATTCAAAAGCATATATGTACCCCTCTGTTCATTGAAGCCTTATTTACAATAGCCAAGCTATGGAAGCAACACAAGTGCCCACCAATGGACAAGTGGATAAAAAGCTGTGGTACATATAGGGTTGGCAAAAGGAGGTGTACAGTTGTGAATATGCAAATAACAGAGTTTATTCTTGCATTATTTCTTATTAATTATTGTATTACTTATTTGTATTACAACTGTAAACCTACGTTTTCCCACTTCTCTATATAAAATGGAATATTATTCAGCCATAAAAAAGAATGAAATCTTACCATTTGCAACAGCATGGATGGACCTAGAGATTATTATGCTAAGTGAAGGAAGCCAATCAGAGAAAGACTAATACCATACGATTTCACTTATATGTGTAATCTAAAGAACAAATAAACAAGCCTTAGCCGGTTTGGCTCAGTGGATAGAGTGTTGGCCTGTGGACTGAAGGGTCCTGGGTTTAATTCCAGTCAAGGGCACATGCCCAGATTTCGGGCTCAATCCCCCGTGGGAGGGTATGCAGGAGGCAGCCGGTCAATGATTCTCTCTCATCATTTATGTTTCTCTCTCTCTCTCCCTCTCCCTTCCTCTCTGTAATCAATAAAACAAAAAAAAAACCAAAATAAAAATACTGAAACAGACCCATAGAGAAAACTGGTGATTGCCAAAGGGGAAGAGGGGTGTGGGACTGGGTAAAGAAGGTTAAGGGACTAAGAAGCACAAATTGGTGGTTACAAAATAGTCGTAAGGAAGTAAAGCATAGGAAATATAGTCAATAATATTGTGATAACTATGTATGGTGCCAGTTGGGTACTGGAAATACCGAGGGGAACACTATGTAAAGTATATGATTGTCTAACCATTAAACTGTACACCTGAAACCAATACATAATAAATTTTAAAAAAGACCAGTAGAGAGAACACAGCAAAGTATAATTGCTTAGTAAAAAAATCAACAGTTTCATAAGAACTGCCAGTCATTCTATCCAAATTGAATTTCACACTGCAGTTTAGTCAGGGCATGTGGCCATTACATCTGGGAAAAATAGGCCAATGGTTTAGAGACTGAACCCTCTGGAACCCCAGGGCTACTCCGTACTTCTACAGCTCCACGACAGGGGGTATCACTATCTTTTTTAAAATTCAATTTATCGGGGTGACATTGGTTAATAAAATTATATAGGTTCCAAGTATACACTTCTATTATACATCATCTGGATATTATATTATGTGCTCGTGGGCACATATTATTTGACCCAAAGTCAAATCTCCTGTCACCATATATTTTGACCCCCTTTGCCCTTTCCTACTCCCCAGTGGTCTCCTCTGGTAACCACTGTACTGTTGTCTGTGTCTATGAGTTTTTGTTTGTTTGTTTTTCTTGTTTGTTCATTTGCTTTTAGTTTTATATCCCACGCTAGAGGCCCAGTGCATGAATTTGTGCACCTTGAAAGGAATTGTGAGCTGTGAGATTGCGGTGGGCACAGGGGTGGGTCTCAGCCCATCCTCCATGCCCCCGCCCAACCCTCCCTATCCCGGCCCCCGGTCTTCTGTCTGCCTGCAGCCCTGCTCCTGCTGCTGCCACTCCCATGCACTGATGGCACTGGCCCGACTTGCACCCGCTGATGGTGTAGAGCAATTGGGGCCAGCGCTAGCAGCAGGTGGGAGCAGCGGCTGCTGCCCCGATCACCCCTCAGGAGCAAGTGAGGTACGATCAGGGCTGGCAGCTACTGCTCACACCCACTGATGGTGCCCAGCTATCAGGACCAACACACTGGGCGCTGGCAGCATGTGCGAGTGACAGCTCCAGTGCCAGCTGCAAGTGTGAGTGAGGCCATTGCCGGCAGCGAGTGCGAGCGGTGTCTGCCAGCTCCAATCAACCCTCAGGACAGGGGGAGGTGGAGAATCCCTGAGGGGCAATCGGGGCTGGCAGCCACTGCTCACACCCACTGACAGTGCCAAGCGATCAGGACCAGCGCCAGGTGCTGGCAGCAGGTGCCAGTGCCCAGCAGAACTGAGGCACGCGGGAGCAAAGAATTTTCAGTAACCACCAGAGGCTCGCCCCAATGACAGTGACCAGCGCCCCACCATGGTCTGGCGCCCCCGCTCACCTCCTCCACCATCCCACCACAACCAATGCCACCATGTTCTGTGCTCTGCCGCCTGCTGCCGACACCTGCCATGTTCCGTGCACACTCCATGGTGGTCAGCGCACATCACAGCAGCTGGTTGTTCAGTTGTTTGGTTGTTCCACCGTTTAGTCTATTTGCATATTAGTGTTTTAGATAGATAGATAGATAGATAGATAGATAGATAGATAGATAGATAGATAGATATAGATATGAGTGAAATCATATGGTTCTTGACTTTTTCTGTCTGACTTATTTCACTTAGCATGGTATTCTCAAGATCCATCCATGTTGTCCCAAATGGCAGTATTTCATCTTTCTTATGGCTGAGTAATATTCTATTGTATATATGTACCACATCTTCTTTATCCAGTCATCTATTGAAGAAAACTTCAGTTTTTTCCATGTCTTGGTCACTGTGAACAATGCTGCAATGAACATAGGGGTTCATATATCTTTGTGAATTAATGTTTTCAAAATTTTAAGGTAGACACCCAGAAGAGGGGTTGTTGGGTCATATAGGAACTCTATTCTTACTTTTTTGAGGAGCCTCCATACTGTTTTTGATAGTGGCTGTACCAGTTTACATTTCCACCAGCAGTGAATGAGGGTTCCTTTTTATCCACAATCTTCCCAACACTTCTTAGTACTTACCTTGTTGATAATTGCCATTCTAACAAGTGTGAGGTGGTATCTCATCGTAATTTTGGTTTGCATTTCCCTAATAGCTAGTGAAGTTGAGCATCTTTTCATGTATCTGTTGGCCATTTGTATGTCTTCTTGGGATAAGTGTCTGTTTAGATCCTCTGCCCATTTATTAAAAATATATTTGTACTGATTTCCGAGAGGAGGGGAGAGGGAGCAAGAGATAGAAACATCAATAATGAGAGTGAATCATTGATTGGCTGCCTCCTGCACACCCCCTACTGGGGATGGAGCCTGCAAACTGGTCATGTGCTGTTGATGGTAATCAAACCCGGGACTCTACAGTCCACAAGCCAACGCTCTATCCGATGACCCAAACCAGGTAGGGCCCATTTTTAAAATGGATCATTTGTTTGTTTGTCTAGTGTTGAGTTTTATGATTTCTTCATATATTTTGGATATTAACTCCTTGTCAGAGCTGTTGTGTGCAAATATCTTCTCCCATTCTGTTGGCTGCCTTTTTGTTTTGTTGGTGATTTCTTTTGCTGTGAAAAAGCTTTTTAGTTTGATATAGTCCTAGTCATTTATATTTCCATTTACTTCCCTTGTGTTTGGGGTCAAATTCATAAAATCTTCTCCCTTTGAGACCAATTACCTATGTTTTCTTCTATGTAACTTACGGTGTCAGCTTTTATATTTAGATCTTTGACCATTTTGAGTTAATTTTTGTTTATGGGGACAAACAATGTAGTTTCATTCTTTTGCATGTGACTTTCCAATTTTCCCATTTATTAAAGAGGCTTTCTTTTCTTCATTGTATGTTCTTGGCTCCTTTGTGGAAAATTATTTGTTCATATACATGTGGGTTTATTTCTGGGCTCTCAGTTCTGTTCCATTGGTCTCTGTGTTTGTTTTTCTGCCAATACTAAGCTGTTTTGATTATTGTCACTTTGTAATATAATTTGAAATCAGGAAGTGTGATACTTCTGGCTTCATTCTTTTTTTCTCAGGATTGCTTCAGCTATTTGAGATCATTTGTATTTCCACACAAATCGGATGATTTTTTTTGTTCTATTTCTATAAAAATGCATTGGGATTTTGATGGGGACTGCATTAAATCTGTATATTGCTTTGAGTAATATAATAAAAACACTCAATAAAAGTGAGTACATAAGAAAAGGACCTCAACATAATAAAGGCCATATGTGACAAACCCTCAACTAATATCTTACTCGATGGTGAAAAACTGAAAGCTTTTCCTCTAAGATCAGGAATAGGACAAGATGTCCACTCTCACACAGTATCAGAAGTCCTAGCCACAGGGATCAGACAAGAGTAAGAAATAAAGGATATCCAATTTGGGGAAGAAGAAGTAAAATGGCCACTTTTTGCAGATGACATGATTCTTTATATAGAATCTTTATACAAATTCTTGATAAAGACTCCACCAAAAACTATTACAAACAATAAACAAATACAGTGAAAGTGCAGAATAAAAAAATCAATATACAAAAATCCACTGCATTCCTATATAATAATGAAATTTCAGAAAAAGAAATGGAATAAACAATTCCTTTTGCAATTCCAACACAAAAAAATTAAATACCTAAGAATAAACTTAACAAAGGGTGTAAAAGACTACAAAACATTACTAAAAGAGACTGAAAAAGACACAAAGAAATGGAAAGATAGTCCATGTGTGCATGGATTGAAGGAATCAAGATAGTTAAAATATTGTTAACTTTTTTTTACACAACATATATATTATCCCTTTGAAAAATGTCAAAACCCAACTAACGAAGAATATAGCCAAACCTTAACAACCTTTCCCCTACATGACTTAGATACCCTTGGGACTGCCTCTTATAGGTCTAAATTGCAGCTAAGGTTAAACAAGACCTATGTAGGCCCTCCCTATGCTCCTCCCATTCTCAAGGGCAACCTATATACTGATGAGTCCTCTAGTTATCAAGGAACTAGAATGCCAACCAAGGTGCCCTAAGGCCTATTTATCTCCTCTCAAATTAATATCCCTTAGGGAGGGAAAAAATGTAAGGATAATAAAAGTTCCTTGCCAAACAGGTGAGCAGTGGTTGAAATAAAAAATCTGAATTATGCATCAGTGATCTTAATTAATAGCTAAATTAATTGACTTCATTTGTCATCCAGCTTTATACTTCTGCCATTGAGTCTCAGTTCTGTCCTTTGGAGCCATATGGAATAATTCATTTATTGGCTCCCACACTGTCTTCTATGACTGAGGCACTGAGCAAACAAGACAGATGGGTCCCTACATTTGTGGAGCATTTACTAGGAAAGGAAGTCAAGCTCACGGAGGATAACTTACTCCATCAGTCTCTGGATTACAAACTGAGAAACCCTTGACTGTGCTCCTTCGACAAAATAAGTTCAACATCTTTTCTATGCCTTTCAAGTATTGGAGGACAGCTATGCTATCCTTCCTGAGTCTTCTCGTCTCTATCAATAGTCCCACTTCCATCTGCCATTACTAGACTTGGTCTTTCACCATTCTGGTAGCATCACTTTGCACATACACTCTCATTGTTAACCTCCCTCTTAAAATGCATGAAGCCCAGAATGTATGAGACATGCTCTAATCCCAATGGAGCAGAGTAATCACTCTTATGTTGGATATTCTACTTTTTTAAAACAAGTTAAGAACATTAAAATTCTGGACTTACGTTGAGCTTGCAGTCAACTGGAGGCCTTGTACATGCCATCCCTGACAGTCCTTTCATACATTTATGCAATTATTTTGTATCTGAATGTAGAATTTTACACTTACCATATATTGATTAGTGTTACTTAAGATCAATTATCCTCTCTACTGAAGGTATTTTTTATACTGATGGTATCCTCTTCCATATTTATCTTTTCTGTTATATTTTCCACAATAACAAGAGCATTACATACAACAGGCTTTTATCAGCATTTTGTGTCTAGCTAACTCCATGACAATATTATATTATTTTTTATTGGTAAAATACTTATACATGTCTCTTTCTTCACTCAATTGTGAGCTTACTAAGGACAATGGCTTATCTATCTTTGTATCTCCAGTAATGAATCCAGTTCCTGCCACATAACATATACTTAAAAGAAAAACTGTTTGCCCTAACCAGTTTGGCTCAATGGATAGAGCATTGGCCTGAGGACTGAAGGGTCCCAGGTTTGATTCCGGTCAAGGGCATGCACCTTGGTTGCGGGCACATCCCCAGTAGGGGGTGTGCAGGAGGCAGCTGATCGATGTTTCTCATTGATGTTTCTAACTCTCTATCCCTCTCCCTTCCTCGCTGTAAAAAATCAATAAAATGTATTTTTTTTAAAAAAGAAAGAAAAACTGTTTATTTTGAAGAATTTATGCGTGAATGAGCCATTCAACCAATTACATCACCCAGGCCACATTTCTTAACCTCTGCTCTGATGCTGACATAAAGAACCTTGTCAAATGCCTTATTGAAATATAAGTCTATAGCTGTACTAACTGTGCTACCTTCCATTTTCCTTCCATTTTGAATAAAAGTCACTTTATCTCTCTGTGCCCCGGAGTCCCTGTATGTAGATTGTCAAAGCCAATCAAGATTAGTGAGTGAAATGATATGTGTAAAAGTGCTTTACAAAATGTGCAGCCTTATCAAAAAAAGGAAATTATGTTTATGGGCCTTGCAAGAGCTTGTGGTTTGTGGCTACCAATTAGGCGCAGGGAGTGAGGCCTCTGAAAAGAGTGGCAAGGAAAGGTTCAGGGATAGAACCTGGAACCAAATCTACCACAAACCCTCCGGCTCCCTGGGGGCAGGGCTCTGCGGAAGGGCTGATGCCTTCCAGCCAGAGCCCTCTCTCTTGCCTGATCTCTGTGTGGGTGGGCCTGTGGGTCATCTTCAGTAGGCTACCAGTTCACACTGTGTGAATGGGAAATTGTACTTTGCACTAGGAAAGAAGGAAGGGAGAAAAGCTGAGAAAATAGGGAGATGCCGCTGCCCTGCCAAGGGGGTGCCAGCATGTGCAATGCGCAGCATTTGCTCTGTTACGACAGGACATCCTTGAGAAGAACCAGCTGCCCGTCACTGTTTACGAGTACCTCTTTTTTCTGTCTGGGCATCTCACAGCCTTTGACATTATTTTCTTACTGAAGCTGGACAGAAAGACCACACCATGTGGAGTGAATCAACCAAAACAAGAGGTAGATCTTCAGACACCTGCATTTGGCAATTTGGAAGTTAGGTTCAGCTTGGCTGGAGAGTCCACTTGTCTTGTGGCCTCCCTCTCCTTGACTTACAAAGAGAATAATTGTATTTGAGGATACTTGAGGATGGATACAAAATTGCCTTTGGCCGGGAGGAAATAGCTGGCCCTACAGAGAATCCCAAGCTAAGAGTAGTATGTTTATCATCCAAAAGGCCAACGTCTTTCTTCTTTGTCATTGTACCCCCAGACCTAGCACAGTGCCTGACACATAGCAGGTGCTCAATACATATGAATACGTGAATGTACCATTCTAGACTATAGCGTAGCTACCTATAGCCCCTTGGCCAGAACTTTAAAAGCACAGCAGCACCTCCCCAGGCACTTTTCAGAGAGCAGGATAATTACAGCAAGAACATGACCCGGGACAGTTCACCAGAGACAACTTGAGCATTAAGATTCCACCTTGAGATTCTCTCTTCACAGCCATCCTTGGCTGATTTTAATGAAGTTTGCTTACGATAGCTATTAATGTGTAAAGAGAAATAATTTACTAATCTGCTCTTGTTCCACTCAAGAAAACAGTGCTCACCAACAGAGAAGCTCAAGTTTTCAAACAAAAAGGCAAGCATGAAGCCAAATAAAGGAACTCAGGTATGGTGTGCCCCTGGAGGGGAGTGGGGGTGCTTGACTGTAATTAACATCAGAAACCTAACTCTGGCCCTGACCGGTTTGGCTCAGTGGATGGAGCGTTGGCCTGCGGACTGAAGGGTCCTGGGTTCGATTCCAGTCAAGGGCATGTACCTTGGTTGCCGGCACATCCCCAGTAGGGGGTGTGAAGGAGGCAGCTGATTGATGTGTCTCTCTCATCGATGTTTCTAACTATCCCTCTCCCTTCCTTTCTGTAAAAAATCAATAAAATATTTTTTAAAAGAAACCTAACTCTGAAAACTGTTCCTTCTATATTTCTGAATGTGTTGTTCTCACTGTGACTTTATTTCTTTTTTAAAAACGTTACCGTTACTTTCAACATTATCTAACCTTGTTGGTAGGAGCAGAGGAAAAACTTCCTCTCGTGAACAGAGCTGGATCCCTTCTAGAAGGCTTGACCGCATTGCAACTTGTAGCCTGCCTGGGAGGGGGTGGGGGGACGGCACAGACACCCCTCAGCTGGAGTCACCTCCCCCTGCTTCTTGCTATAGTCTCTAGGGCCTAGGGGACCTGGCTTTCTGGGATGTGATGAGGTTCCCAGGTACTGTGGTAGTTGATCCAGGCCATCGCAACCTTCTGCGACTTCCCGGGCGGGCGGCGGCACAAAACTCGGGTGCTGGTGTGAATGTAAATCATCAGGGAGCTAGGACCTTCCTTTCATCACTGGGGATGACCCCGACCACCGGCTAAGTAGCTGTCACCACAGGTATTTCTGGAAGTGTTCGGCGTTATTCAAGGAAATAGCGCGGACAGGGGGCACCAGCGCCACCCCTCGAAGCCGCGACTCGGGCACCCGGGGAGCCGCACTTCCTGCGAGGTTTCCTCGGGAGGTGGCGCCACAGCCTGTCGCTGCGCCCCGGCTGCCCGCTTGCCTTTCCCCAGCGAACTCTGCAGAGCAAACCCGGCGGAGCGAGTCCGTGGCCTCCGCCGCTCGGGGCAGGGCCCCCTCTGCGGGGCGTCCCGGGCGCTCTGGTCCAGAGCACGCGGCGCTGTGGGTGCCTG